>NC_056542.1:3390456-3690456 GCF_910596095.1 Thunnus maccoyii | reverse complement strand
TTATCTCCATAATTATTTGTACATCCACGCACTGAGACAGTTTTTGGTAAATAATATTTATTGAATAAAATATGACAGAAAACGGCAAACAGGTGGCAGCAGTGAGTTGACATATATTTCGCCCGTTTCTTGATGTCTTGCCCCGAATCCTCACATATAAAAAGCAAAGTTGCACAGCAGATTTCACCATTTTCACCATTTTCAACACAATTGCTTCATATGATTCACTGCTTCAGAAAGCTTTGTTTCTCCCATCACTGATGCCAACATGGCACTTCTGATCTCTGATAAAACATAGTAAGTAATAAGAGGAAATGACCTTTTGTTTTCTCCTGATTACAGGTTGATTATCTCGTTATCTCGAGATAACGGCGTTAAAAAAAGAATTGCAAGCACGGCTGTTTTTGGCTTTTGTAGCTAAAGAATGAGCTGAAACTTGCTATAAAGCTCCGTAAAGCTGCAGAGTCGCTGATAATTCTCTGTAGGTTCATCAATACGAGCCAAAACCAACACATTACACACTGACAGATCATATAGTTTTATTTGGAAAAATATTGATTATAGATGTTTTAAGTATGAATACAAAATCTTATCAATAGGCTATCAAAAGTAAACATACTATGTAGAATTGCCTCTGTAATAATTCCTTAATGTGGAAGCAATTTAAACTGTTTTATACACTGTTGGGTAGTTTAATTTCCTGTATCACTATGCATGGTCTTCTACTGTAGCTGTCACATAAATTGTGTAAAGGTGTGTCCTGAATGGCCGGCTACGTACATGCAAATTTCAGTGGGCGCTTGCAGTGCGTGTGATTGGAGGAGAGTGTTACCCATAGAGTCCAGTAGAGGGCTCCACCGGCGCTTATAGAACCAGGGTTACAATATCATAAGCTTCATTTTGTTTCCTCAAGCTCCTGAAAGTTGAGACATATTGTGTATTTTTGTTTTCCTGTGATCACAAAATAATTATTTCAAGTTGACACATATTCTGAAGCCGTGTTTACCCATTATCACATATAAGGATCCTTTTTATTTTGAGTTTTGACATCTTATGTGGAGATGAAGGGAATAATTACTTGTTATGTTGACACACTTGAGATTTATCTGAAGAAAACAAGCTTGTTATTAAGAAATTATGTAATAACTGTATGTAAATGCTTTTCAAATCCTCTGTACCTTTGTCCTCTCCAGCTTTATTATTCATGTATTCATTATGTATTTAGGTTGTGTTTTATGTTGAAGCCTTTTCAGCTTGATGTTGGTGTCTTTGAACTCACTTTTGTCACTTTTTGAAAAAAGTCTTTAGTTCTTGTGAGGAAGAGCGGCTTCGCTTCAACAACAAGACGTGTCAGCAAACAACCGAACTGAAACACCCTTCAGCGAAATATTGAAGCGTTTTCCAGCTTCAGGGTAAGTCAATGTTTCAATATAATATCAGAGAATCAGAGTTTTCTCAGAGTTGTTTCTGCCCCTGACCTTTGACCTCCCTTATGAAAAGAACAAGGAGGAGGAGGTGAAGAACTCCCTCTTTTGTAGATTATAACATTTTATTGATATGTACGTAAAGTAGCTTCATGTATGAGCATCAGCTGAATGACACATGTAAATGTTAATCTCCTTATTAGTCTTGAACACTGTGGAAAAATGCTAAATGCTAAATAAATAATAAATATCAGAGTCCAATGAAATCAGAGGAGACTCCAATAAATCCAACATTATATTTATCTCAAAATACTCCAAACATCTCAAAATAAATAATATTAAAGATTTCATGTCAATGCATCTTTGAAACTTGCTGAACTGCAACACATACAGTCCATACTGTCCTAAATATTAATCCAAATAGTTACAGTTTATAGATATTTGCACTTGTTTAGACAATAAATAAGCACTCTAATTTTAATAGATGATACATTTTCATCTCCAGAGTAGAACATTTCCTAAAAAACAGTTAATCAAACCATCCGGTCTGCTGTTTCATTGATGTCCATGTGTTACATCAGCAGAACCTCACCAGATAAAAATACTTTGCTATTACAATATAGAAAGTAAACAGCTGTCACTGGATCATTGTGCAGTGTATCAATACCAAGCATCAGAGTGCCATCTAGTGGTGATAATGTGGGAATGCTTTCATATCAAACAGCAGATCAGAATAATAGAAACTCACAATAAAAGACACAAAGTCAAACTTGTCTGTAGGTCAACTTGTCTATTTAATATATAAAATACGGTAAAACATACGCAAAAAGGGGAGGAGGGTAAGAGGGGACCAATGGATACTTTGGTACAATAACAAACACTTTTTTTTGTAAAAGCAGTATAGAATTTGTAATAACATATCAGTGCATACTTTATTTATGAAAATATACACAAATTGTATATCATTCTCCAAAAACAACAAAAAAAAAAATTATCTTTACAACAAAAAAGCAGACTAGCCGAACACAATATATTAGCTATAATTTATTTTAAACATTTTTCTTCAATTTCATTTTTTTTTTTCTTAAATGTATTTCTGTGTGATGTATATTTGTGTTGATATTACATTTTATTTCCTATAACATGAGTCACTCATCGCTTGTTTTGAAACGCCCATGCATTGACATCATTGTGTCTGGTCAGAAATAAGTTAGATGTGTCACGCTGCCCCCCCCCCCCACCCTCCCTCCCCTCCCTCCCACCCTCCTCCCCTCCCTCCCTCCCCCCCACCCCACCCCCCATGTTACCATACGTGGACTGAGGGGTTTGTACATTGGACTCCAAGTTGCAGCAATGAAGCGATTTTGTCGCAGTCGACTCGTTCAGCGCCTCTGTCCACAGCCACACGTGTACTAATATCAACTATGCTTGTGTTGTTTGTTTCATGTCATAAAAATCGTGCAACATTAGTAACACCCTTTTTGAAGAAAAAAAAAAAAAAAGAGAACACAAATCCCAAAAAAAAGAGAAAAACAAAAAATATATTTATAGAATATTTTTATATAATAAAATAAAATCAAATTCCAAAATAAAACAAGATGCCTAACCTACACAAAAAAAAAACAAAAAAAAAAAAACGCAGATTTCTATATCATCGTGACAGCTACCATCAGTGAAAGCTGTGGTAATAATGATGATAATAATAATAATAATAATATCAATTCTCAGAGAACAATTAAAAACAGACTGTCACCAGCACAAATTAACACTGGAAAGTGAGTGAGACTTCTAAACATCATTATACAGAAGTATTTTTCTGGGTGGGGGGGGTGGGGGGTGGGGGATTGCAGGTTTTTAAAACTATTTCTCAGCACGATTGTCTTTCTGGTTTTATGATTACAGCGACCCCTAGTGTTGTTCTAAAGAACGTGTCAGGGCTTCATGTGAGCTCTCGTCTGGCCACTGACGTAACAAAACTCAAACTGTGAGTCCCGTCGCAAAAAAGATGCCGTTGTGTGTTTTTCTTTTTTGACAAACCTACAGCTTTTGCGCCCTTTAAACGCGGGGTCGAGTTTTGTTCTTGTTTTGTTCGAAGCTCAAGCACAACAGTCTTAACAGTCAAAGTGTTTACACTTGGGGGGTGGAGGTGGGGGGGGGGGGGGGGGGGGGGGGGGTTTATGTTCACTCTGCCACGTGCTCAGAAAAGCAATATTGACACTCAGCCTTGTCACAGAGTGGATGATGAAGAAGAAGAAAATGGGAAGTCAGATGAAGTGAGGAGAGGATGATGATGATGATGGTGGTAGTGTGTGATGAGGCTGGGAAGTTGAAGAAGAGGGGAGGGTGTGTGTGTGTTACCCATGGAAATGACCCCACCGCCCCCCCCCCCCCAAAAAAAAAATAATTTGACTTGTCATTTCAGCGCTGACACCCGCTGTCTGGACGGAGTAAACAGAAAAGGAGTGTGTGTGTTATGAAATGTGTTTGTGTGTGTGTGGCGTTTTTTGAGATTAAGCTTGCAGAGGAAGAAAAAAAACAAAAAAAAAACACAAACTGACTGAGTGACGGGGGGCGGGGGGGGGGGGGGCGGGGGGTGAGTGGGAGGTGACGAGGGCCTGCCCATGACATAGGATGTGGTAAAAACCTCAAAGTTGACAGGTCTGCGTTTGGATTTGAGGGAGGTAGTCATTAAAAGATCATGACTGGTTCTGAAACCTCCGGCTTAACGACAACGATACCCAAACACTTTGTCCGAAGCTTTTAACAAGCGCATGGATGGAGGCTGAGAGTGCTTTTAGGAGAAAATAAATACATGAATTTGCACTCTTGACCGCTATGTTTTTAAAAATCTACCCACTAAAAAAAAAAAAATCACCCTTTGCCACGTTTATTGAGTACAAAATGACATCCTTCACATTTCTTTTGCTTTCATAGTCTTTTTTTTTTAACTCTCAGTAATATAAAACTACAGCGAACCAGTGACAGGCGGAGGAGAGATCCTATAGATACATGGCTTTTAATAAGAGGAAAAGGTTAACTTATAAAACGAAGACGGGGACAAGGGGGGGGGGGGGGCATCCTTGGCTTGTTTAATCATATCAATCTATCTGTGTGTGTGTGTATGTGTGTCGTCTAGAGTTCAGGTGATATGTTTGGGAGAGATAATACTGGCGATTTTGTCCTGAGGCTGCAAATACTTAATAATAAGTAGGGAGGGGGGAGGGGGGGGTTAGATCATCATTTTAAACCAATACTTTGACATGCCAAAAAAATACTTAAAAATAAGTATATATATCAGAATTTACACCATCACTGGACACCGAACTCTAAAAGACAGAACGATGAAATAACGTTTGCAGCTCTTTTGTGTGTTTTTCGTAGTTTTTACACTGAAAGATTTTGGATGTATTTCAGCGGTTAGTTAGTTAATGAATGAAACAAATACATTTAATTTACAATTTATTGGTATTATTAAACTATTAGAAAAAAAACATAAAAAATTTTGACTAGAAATGTTACAATTATGTCTATAATATCATTCAATTATAAATTATTTAAGGAAGTTTTAAATAAATTTGCAACATACTTTGTAAAATTGTACTTTTTGTTGTTTTATTTACTGTCTTCCTATTATATTTAATCTCAAAATCTTAAGTGTTTCTGATTTGTGATCAGTTAAATCAATAATTTAAAACAAAATTTTGGCTGTAAGCCACAGTAACAGGCGAACTACAACAAAACAGAATTTGGAGTTAAGGTATTTTATTTAAGGAAGTTTTAAATAAATTTGCAACATACTTTGGAAAAATTGTACTTTTTGTTGTTTTATTTACTGTCTTCCTATTATATTTAATCTCAAAATCTTCAATGTTTCTGATTTGTGATCAGTTAAATCCATTAAATTATTTTAAAACTATATTTTGGCTGTAAACCACAGTAACAGGTGAACTACAACAAAACAGAATTTGGAGTTAAGAGAAAAAAAAAAAGTGCAAAATTGTGATTGTAATTTTTTAACAAAAGCCTTGCAGGCAGCCGGTATATCAGTGTAACTCTAGTGTGTACAGCATGTACAGTACAGTATGTGTGCGTTTGTGTCCGTGGGTCAGGTGTGTTAAGGTGTCGGGGATCGGGGGGGGTTTAAGGTAAAGTGCGCTCCATCAGTGACAGAGTCCTAACCATTACTCACTCAAAACAGTCCGAGTCGCCACGGCTACGTCTTCCCTTTCTGTCTCTACAGCACCCTCTCTTGGCTCGTCAACATATTACAATTTATATACACGCATAAATAATAATAATAATAAAAAAAAAAGACTGATCCACTGAGAATCAATGTGTTTGCTTTCATTTTTTTTTTCTCTGTTTCGTTAAGGGATATCCTGCCGAATATATAGTTTATATATACAATCCCTGTCGTCTGTTGTAGTCTCCTGCCCCAGATGCAGAGCTGCCCTTGCTACCGCCTGAAGCTGTTTAAATATATACTTGTATATGATCTATTTTTTTTTTGTTTTTAAAACCTTCAAAACACCTTATCCCTGTCACACAAAAGCCACAAAGGTTACAGATTGCTTATATACATGGTACCTCACGATTCTCCCCTTTGAACATCAGCTATCTATTCAAAACGTGATTCGCTTCACAAAAATAAAGTCAGCTGTGTGCATCGCAGGTGTGTGTTCAAGGATGAAATTGAAGAATGAACATTTGCCCAAATCACTTAGTTAAAAAAAATGACCAGTTGAGGTAACAAACCCGTATACACGCACACACATAAACACCACACACACACACACACACACACACGCCTTTCTCAGCATCTGCAGTTGACACAATGTGGGCAAAACTAGAGAGTATCTGCGTCATGTGTCGTTGAGCCGTTGCAGCTCATCCCTGATTCAAAGAAAAGCAGTCTTTTTACCTCGGCAACAAATCATGTTCCTCGTTTTTTTTACAGCTAGTCTGCAAGGTTCAGATTAAATAAAGACCCCGGGGGTCTTCAGTCTTGTACGTGGGGGGGGGGCCAAAGCGCCAGCGTGTTGACACGGCCGCTGGTTCGGCTGGGGAGGGAGGCAAGTTTTTCATTTTTTTTTTAGTGTCTTAATATTCAAAACTGAAACGAATCCAAACTCTTAAGAGATCAACAGTCAAGACAGACGGACAAAAAAACGTCACGCTTTTAAAAAGGGGCGAAAACGGCCCCCAGGCTCTTAGAAAAAGAAACAAGAATCTAGAGCGATTAGCAAGACAACCGTGTTCGGGCTGATGTGTACAAAGATGTGGACTCATTTGGTGCCACTGTTTTAATACAGCGCAGTGGTGTTTCGACCAAAAAAACCTACTGTGGATAAACAGACAGAGGACATGATGAGGGAGGAGGGGGGGGATGTGGAGAATACCACCAGCCGCTTAACCAAATGCAGGGCATGCTGGGAAACAAAAGGCTGGTATGTTTGTCTGCTCTGCCAGCGACGTGTGAACGTGAAATAGTTCCAAGTGGCTAAATTTAGGGATTTATTAGCCACTGTAGCCTTCAGACCATTTCTCAGATTAAAAACTAACTTCTATTCAAATACAGCTGAATAAAGTCCAACGTTGTAATCGTTTTGACAAATAATCCCTGGTTTGGTGGCTCAACCCCTCAAGGTTTTATATGTGTGTGTGTGTGTGTGTGTGAGTGAAAGTACATTAGAGTTCAAATGTGTATGCACATTGACATACAAGTGCGCTTCAGTGTCCACACGTGCGACATGTTAGCATGCTTGTGTCTGTATGTGTGTGTGTGTGTGTGTGTGAGGTCAGTTTCCTGTTTGGACGGTAGGTTACTGGGTTGATGGTGTGTGTGTGTGTGTATGTGTGTGTGTGTATGCGCAGGGAAAGAGATCAGGGGAGTCGGGGCTGGTGGGGGCATGTACACAAGCCACAAGTACACATCTCCATTTCCATCCTACATCTGTCCGTCCGTCTATCCCTCTCCGGTTATCTCTTTATGTCACCCAGGTGTCCAGTCTCATTCTCTTGACGTTGGTCCCGTCCTGCTCCTGGGGTTCGGCCGAAGAGGGCCGCAGGAGGACCATGGCGGGCTGTTGGGTGCCCGCCTGGTGGTGGAACTCTTGACCCCCGCCTCGACCCTGACCGTCATCCCGGTCGCTGCCTTCGTACGAGCTGCCGTTGCTGCTCAGGCTGTCGACGGGCGAGCGGCCTTGGCCTCCCACTTCCAGGCGCAGGGTACCGGGGTAGGCGACTGACACCAGACCTTGGCCCTGGATCTGACCCTGGCCCCCTCCGCCTCCGCCTCCCCCGCCGCTGGTGGAGCTGGGAGTGCTGCGGTCGCGGTTCGGTGAGACGGGTTCGGACTTGATGTTGACGTTGGGGTTCGTGTTGACTGTCAGTGCTGCGCCCTGAGGTATGTGGCCCACCGGCCTGGAGAGATGGATGAAGAGATAGAAAGATGGAAGGAGGAGAAAAGGAAACAAAAAGAGTGAGATTACCGAAAATTATAGTTTCACCCTGTATTATCTTTGGAGGTTAAATCAGAGCTTCATTAGACAACAGTTTGCAGCTGAAACATACAGTACAGCCAATATTGAAACAAAGAAAAGACTGGCCAATGAATGCATCACAATATGCAAATTAACTTTCACTAGGGTAAGCTAGCCATTTGTTTAAAGACTAATACCTAAAACACTGTACGACAATGCTATAAACCAGGACTTCAGCACACAGGGAAGGAAAAGGGAAACACACAAAAACAATCAGGACTACATGTGAGGCCACATAAAAGCAAACAGTCCAGAAGCCATGCAGCCCAAACATCCTCGCATTTTCAATTTTTAGTCCGCAAAAGTTTGCATTGCAAAATCACAAGCAAACCCGAGGCTCACGAGGAGGTTGTTTAGGTAATGATTCAAACTGTCAGATTAGAGATTTCTATGGCGACCGTCCCTGTAAGTTACCTTCTCTGACCTTTAGCTCAATGTGAGCACGGCTACACATCAGGACAAACCGCTGGCTGCTACATAGCAACATCTGTCCGCTCCCTCTGCCTGTAATGACCCTTTAAAACACTTTGCATTTTGGGATTTTTTGGCAATTTTATCAACAGTTCTGCTTGTAGAGGATCAAAACTTTCTTAGTTGATAATATTCGGTGCCCTCTGAGTCTTAATATTCTCACCTACTCAAATGAAGTCCTTCATTAGACAGGACTTCTTTTCCTGATGCTTAAAAGAAAAACCCCTTTATGCTGCTGCTTGTAACAGACTGAGAACTAAAAGCATTGCATCAGAGCTGTCACTGACAAAAAACTTCTCTAATTAATATTAACCTGATTATAAAAAAAAAAAAAAGTCTCTCATTTTCCCCGTCCTGATCGTAATTTCCATATTATCTTTCACTTCTGCTTTCCTGCGCTGTCAGAGACCTCGTCATTCACAAACTCTTACATCATCTCCTCTCTCCAGTCATCTTTATGCCCACGCTCCAGGAACCAGTCGTCGGATGCTGCCGTTAATATCTTTGTGATCTTGTCATTCTGTCGCGCTACCCACTTCCTCCCCATTCACCGCTAAGACCTGTAGACTGTTCTGGCGCTGCTCCAACAGCACCGCGGTCTGCGGTTGTGATGGCGTGTGGCTACAGATACTGATGTGATGATGAAATACGTCAAAGGGACGCCAGCCTGAGTAATACATTCATGAGTTTAAAGGCCGTAACAGGCGTCAAAACACTGCACGGAGGTTTATAATGCTACGCAGAAGGGACTTTTACAACTTTGGAAAGATATCATGGCGAGACGGCGACGATGGGTTTATCCTCCGTCTCCATCGCTGCGGGGTAAACAGTAGAATTACACCATTCACAGCGGAGAGTAATGTAGCAGGAATGTGCACTTTGACATGTTTAACTGGCCGAAGCAGCGCTGGATGATGATGAATTGTGTTGAGATAAAAGTTGAGCCTGGTTCAACGCTGTTGCCGGAGACTTGATGAAGGTTTGTGGAAGGGGATTCAGACTTCGCTAGCTTTGAACATAAATGGAGTCTAATCACTAAAGTCTGTATCTGTTGCTACCTCATTAAGCACCGTTAGACATTTCCAACTGATCTCTCCTTATTAGGACGAGATGCACAGTTATACCGATGACACCTGCTTATAAAAAATACAATCAAACTGCATCCAGCTTTTGATTAAACTGCTCTAAACACGATTTCTCCGCACGTGACCTGAGATGCTCGGGACAAACTCATGTGCCAGGAAGCTTACGTCTCTGTCAAGTGTCTGTGCTTCCACCTGCCACAACTCTTTGATCAGCCTCCTCCTCCTCCTCCTCTTCCTCCTCCGCTGGCTGGAGGCTGAGTCGTACCTGTCACTGAGGCTGACACAGGCTGTTGACGCTGCACTGTGGTTCACTCCTTTGACGTTGTCGACAGGATTTTTTTTTTTTTTTTGGGATAGCGCTCGTTCTCTCTCTCTCTCTCTCTCTCTCTCTCTCTCTCTCTCTCCGCCAGCTTTACACGGTCGATCTGAATTTGAAGCTCCCAATTACTGCGTTTCGCCCCACGGGTGTGTTCTAATATGTCATACCATGAGCCATCTGCAGCGCTGTATCTCTAATATTCCCTCAATTACTGGCAGACTGAGAGGGGAATTTAAGATAGCGCTCCTCCAGGCGATCTGGGTCTGCGACGCTCAAATGTGCTCGCTGTCTTCCTCCCTCCGTCTTGACACACACACTTAAACTCATGCACTCTTGCTGTCTTACATACAAATGTGCCTTCCCTCCTATGGTCTCTCTCTCTCTCTCTCTCTCTCACACACACACACACACACAAACACACAGAAATCCCCCAGTGGTGGCGAGGTTCAGTCGGTCTCTCGCCATGCTCGCCACTTCATCAAACCTGTGCATCGTGGCTCGGGGGCCGGCACAGGTAGATGGATGGCGGTGCCACGGTGGTGGGTGTGTGTGTGTGTGTGTGGGGGGGGGGGGTTTGCTGTTGCTATGGCGAGTGAAAACGGCCGAGTCAGCGGGCCGGTGACAGTGATGAAGGCGAGAGCGGCAGGCTACCCCCTCAGTGCTAACAACACAGCGAGCACAGCCAGAAGCAGACACTTGGTTACAGTGCTGTGTGGTGAGCTGCAGCCGTGTTTCCCAAAATGCTTTGCTTTTCTGAGGATCAACACGCTTCCAATTAACTCAGATTTCTCTAATTGTATTACTGAAGTAGTCATTATCATATCAATGTGCTCTGAGTAACAGTCAGTACTGTTTGCAGTTAAGACAAAAATTTTGTTTTGGTTTTGCATGATTGGATATTTAAAGGGGCGTTACGCCAATATTACACATGCTGTAAAGGTTGGTTTACTAGTCATGGGGGACGGATGGATAGATAGATACTTTATTTATCCCAAAGGGAAATTAAAATGCCACAATTATATACAGGTATTATGTTTTCTGTGGCTCTGAAGGACCTTTATCAAACAACCCAAGTGATGTCACAGTGATGTCATCAGGGTCATCTTAGCTTTGGCTTTGTAGACTTTACTACTATTAGAACAGAAAGTCTGCGTTACAAATTGGGAGCATTAAATGTGAAAGACGTAGGCAGGGAGGGGAACAAAAAGATACTATTGGTTGCAATAGTTCAAACATTCTTTTTTTAAAACTTCCCCCAACTTTATGGAAGTGTAATGTTAAATCACAGGATTATCCCTTTAATTCTAATAGTTGTTATTATGTTATTATGTTTTTTCCTTTTAGTTCTTGTTCAAAATATCCTGATTGCAGCCTGTTTGGATACTGCTCTCCATCTAATATGATAAATGGAAAACATAGGAGCAGAGGGCTCTAAATAACAGTACAACATGATATCTTATGACTATGACTCATATTTTATAGTCAAGTTCCTCACTAAGGAACTGCTGAAGATCCGGTTTTTAAAAGTTCACACTTCTGGCCAAATAAAGCTTTCAAACGTATTGTTTTAATGTTGGTGTGTATGTGTAGGTGTCATTTAACCTTTAAACACCCACTGATCCTCCTGTGAGACACTAGTACTATGTTCAACTTTCACAGATGTAAAAATGATCATGTAGAAATGTCTTTGTGGTCATTGTGGTACAAAAAGAAGGTTTAAATTTGAAAAATATGACGTCTCTCTACCTTTAAAGCTTTCTGGCAATAAAGTTATAAATGCTGGAAAACTTTACGTCCAAATTTATGCAAAATTTAGATTCTCTTTAACATGTTTAGTTACGGTTTGTCTTTCTATTTTTTTGTATTTAAATAATTGAGACTTTTCATTTGTGGTCTCCCACAAAAATACAACAGAACGAAGCAGGTGTGTTGTCATAACTGCCCCCAAAGCAATAATATCTCTATATTCATTAGTTTTGAAAGTGAGCTGAGGATCCTCTGTGCAGCAGATATTTTGGGAAAGCGGCGTGCTGTAGCTGTGTAGCTGAAGTGTAGAGAGTACAGTACCAGCAGAGGCCCTCCTCCCTGCCAAAGAGCAAGTTGGACTGAGAGGCCAGGCTGTGGAGGGAGGTGGAAAAAAAAAGAGACAGGCAAGTTTAGAAAAGCTAAAACAGCAGGAAAACAGTGGGACGGAGGCCAGGCATGGTCAGTCCAGACATGGTTACTACAAAAAAAAAACTAAACAAAACGAATAAAAAAAAAACCGTCTCAACAGCTGCTTCAGTCACACTGAGATGTTGTTAGAGAGCTGGGCACGGCAGCCGGCGCACACACACATCTGATAGTCGTCCACATGCAATGAATTTTTTACAATCACTTCCAATAATCTAGAAATCACTGACTTTTCCTAAAATGGGATCGAGCCTCAGTAGAGATGATCATTAAAGGAATATACCTTCAATTCTCACAGAGTGTGTTTCAGACAGGCTGCTTGGTTCTTCTATAGATTACAATATGACTTATTGTTGCTGCTGTTTGACTTAATGGGTGTTAATTTGGATTTTTAGCCATTTTACTTTGAAACCTCTGAGCCTTTATGTCCTCAAACAAACTAGACATGATTTGAGTCTTTTATTTTGGAATTTACAGAAACTTCTGTTATCATCTGCTTTTAAAGATCCAACATGTTGGGTCAGCCTGGTAATGTTAAGTATTATTAGATTAGTTTCACAGTAACTGGTGACCAACTCATCTCACTGTAAAGACTGAACGTGTCATAAGTTTGTTGCTAAATAAAGCTCATGTATTATTTTTATCTTCAGCGTCGAACCCTCTGCTGGTTCCTGATCTGTAATAAAACACTGATTCCTCCGGGGAGGTTTTTACTGAACAGCCTCTGATAAACATGTGTGCACTGTGCCCTGCAGACAACACAGTGTCTCCTGTAAGCTATTCAGCAATGTGTGCACTGTCTGCAAGTGGGTTTTTTTTTTTTCCTTAAACCACAACTGAGAGAGAGAGAGAGAGAGAGAGAGAGAGAGAGAGAGAGAGAGAGAGCTGAGAGGGAGGGGAGACAGAGAGCAAAAAGAGACAGAAGAAGAAACACAGACAAGTTGTGTTTTTGTGGGCGATAAACAAGAACAAAGTGAGACGAAGCAGCACGAGGAAGAATTATCAGCTTCCCATTTAAAAAAAAAAAAAAAAAAACGACCGACAACGCTGATGCACATTCACACAACATCCCTGAAAAGTTTTTTTCCTCCTGAAGCATCCCGACTGCCGATAACACATTGACTCAGTGAAGAAACAAACAATGACAAACACATCCTGCAACAAATAACCGCCATCCAGAGAGCGATTCTGTATAAACTGGCAAAACAAGCTGCAGACGAGGCTCTGCGGGGAGGAGGAGGAGGTTTAGGGGGCAGACTTGACATTAACATTTAGATTGGAGGAGCGAGGAGGAAAAAAAACCCAGAGTCAACAGGTGTTTGCCGAATTAAACCAAGCCCTGACAAAAGAGCAGGAAATAAGTGGAAAGACGGGAAGTAGTGAAAGAGGAATGATTAAAAAAAAAAAAAAAAAGTGGGGATGGGAGAGGGTAAGACGACAGAAATCATTTCCTCATGGAGCCTGAGGCGAGGAAAAAATGTGGACGGCAGCGAAGGCGCGAGGCTCAAAGCCAAGCTGTCAATCACGGTTTGATTGGAAGGGGCTTGTTTGTTCGCTGCTGTGATGAAATCAAAAAACAAACTGGTGCAGTCTGGGCTGCAGAAGCGTCCACGTCTGCCCGTGCTGTCCTAGGACGGCACGATTTTCCGTTCTGCCCGAGACAGAGAGAGAGAGAACAGTTTGGTGTGTTGGGAAAGCTTCCCACATTTCTGTGGTGCTCGCTATGTTTTCAGTGACAGCCGTTCTGTCTCTCTGATCCCACAAACAACAGACTAAACCTGCCTGGTATTATAATGCCAAACCTGAAGGTGCTTGAAACGGAGCCACAATCAACATCTGGGCTGCATGATTATGGATGAGCTGAAAATCCTGCTTATTTAGTAAAAAAAAAAAAAATCATGATTATTGTTCTCAGTGTTTTTTTTTTAAAGAACGTCTCGGCTATTTTAAAGCACAACAAGAATGAAATCTTTCAGGAGTTAAAGCATCCAGACACCTGCACTCTATTTAGACTCTATTTAGACAGGATTGATTTGTCTCATGCACCTGTTATTAACACTTAATGATTGACTACAGCATGGAAAAATATAGAAACTGTAATAGATGCTACTTGTGATGTTTCAGCCTGTAATTTAGTGCTGAAACATGAGTCCATTTACAGATTAGTGAGTTGACAGAATAATAAGTGTTTGCAAAAATGCCAGACATTCACTGGCTCCTACTTTTCTCTTCTGCTTTAAATCATAATAAACTGAAACTAGTTGTGTTTTAGACACAAAACAAGCGATTTAAAGAAGTTATTTAGGCTCTAGGAACTTTTGGATTGGCTTTTTTCACTATTTTTTTGTAGAAAGGTATAGCTTAAAGGATAAATAGATGAATTTATAATGAAAATAATCACTAGTTGCAGTCTACAGTAGCTGCTGTGATGTGAAAGAGTAGTTGAATAGTTACAGCTGAAGCTCTTCAGGGAGAGTTGAGTCTCCGAGTGGTTTAAATGATCTGTTTGCTGAAGGATTTTACACAACCTGGAACGCCATTTGTTAACATTTACAAGGCGATATGAAGAGTTCTGCTGCGCGCGAGCTGTCGCTGAGTGTTAACTATACGAAAGATGCTCAACCGACTGGAGTCACAGCTGCTCAATACAATAAACAACCTATTATCATATTTTCATGGACAATTTTCAGCTTGTCAGACAGAGAAACAAATAACAGTCTCTCTTCTGACAGCTGACATTATTGAAGTGTTTTTTTTTTTTTTTTTTAAAAACACATTTCTGTCATTTTTAATCTTTTTGGTGATAGTCTGAGCAGCTGTGCGGTCTGTACAATTAACTCTACGCTGAGATATATACTGTGTTTGTAGCAGAGATTGTTCTGAACAATAGGATATCAGCACTGAGAGGGGTTTCAAATTGTTAAATGCTAATTTCAGATTGTTACAGGCTGTTAAACGATTATCAAACTCCACTAAATTACAAACTGCATATCGTTTAATGTCATCTATCTAAATAAGTGCCTTTGACAGCTGCTCTACGTCTAAATTATTCTTTTTAGTCATGCTACTGTAGGCGTTTCAGGCCAACATGTATCTAAGGAATTGAAGCTTATGTCTGACTGTCAGCTTAGAGTGACAGCTAAATGGTTGGAAAGTAAAATTTTAATGCAGTAAGCATGTCGGTGGCACACAGCTGCGCCGTCGGTTCAGCGTTCGGGACTGAAAGCAGCATCCAGAGACTCCTTTCATTTTGAGAAACCTTTAGCGAGACACTGCCGCTGTCACGCTGGAGTGTCTTCTTCTTTGTTCGTGACACTTACAAAAGAGCTTCAGATCTAAGCTTTAGGTGGCAATGAAAACTCCTACAACCGCCGCGAGTCGACTGATATTCTTGGAAAAAAAATAGTGCGTTCGCGGACCTGAAAGAGCAGCGACGTTACAGACACACAGCAAAGCAACAACAGGCATCACATCCAACATACAGATGGAAAGAAAAAGAAATAGTTTGATATTATATTTGTCATATAAATGCATCTACTCTGGAATTTCTTTGGGGTTATTTTGTTATTTTGGATCATAACCGAGCCTGTGAGTGGGATAAAAAAAACTTGACAGATAAAAAAAAAAAAAAAAAGGCATGACAGAGCTGCTATCATGTCATTCACCTCAGGTTAGCAGCAATATTGGAGATGCAGTTAACCATCTCCGCATTCTGTTTCTCTGCACCCCACATGCTGTGGAGAAAAAGGAGGGGGGGAGGAAGGGGGAGGGGGGAGGACAAAACAAGAGGCAAGTTACAAGCCGCTCCCCCGGTCGACAGGTTAGCCTAAACACAGCCAGACTGCTCACATACAAAGACATCGCGATAATGGCTAAACTGTGGTTATATTCTAGCATCAGCAGGCTACTGCAAGTTTAGACTCATGGTTGTTAAAATAATTTGGTCAAATATCACTTTTAGAGATTTGTATGTATGAGCTAACAAAGTCTAGACAAAATCATGATACCACAAAAATGCAGATAAATGTGGGTCATTAGCAATTATCTGAATTTATCAGCTAGAAAACAGTTCTGGCAATCAATACTTTGATATGTGAGCTTTCAAATGATGATGTCTGAACTGCATAAAAAAAACTGTAGAAAGAAATTCCCCAAACAAAATGATTTGTCAAAAGGAAAAATTTAAATATCATGAACACATTATGCCAACAGAAAAACTGCATTGGTGTGGAAAAAAAAAAAAAAAAAAAGGCAGCGGAAGAGCAGTGTTCACAAATTAAAGCTGACAAATGCTGCTAATTGGCATTCAGACTCATCTGACCCACATTTGTAGCTAGCTGTAGTTTCAGGGGTGATTTAGTAACTTCAAAGTTCACATCCTTTTTCCCGGAAATGTTTTCATTATTTCTCCTGTTCCCCGTGCAGACTGACTGCAGCTGCCTCCAGTTTTAATGTAACTAGATAGAATATGAAAGTTGGGAAGTGGAAGATGACATTGTGTTGTTGGGAGAAAAAAAACAAAAAAAAAACAGCCCTAAAGTCTGTGTGACTCAAAATACTTCAGGATGCTTCGGGAGTTTATTTGTGTGAACTTGAGTCGACAAATATCCCAGCATGCATCCAGAGGTGATAGCTGAGAATCTGAGTCACAGCTGTTATAATCTCCATCCTACTGTTGTTGTTTCGCTGATAAAGTTTCTGCAAAACTGATGCAAATGTCATCATTCAGATTTCTAATATGTCTCACTGATAAACGTCCTTCATCATCCCAAAGAGACAGTTTCACCTCAGCGAGCCCTTCTGTTAATGACCTGATGTCTCCAGTGTTTTAAACATGAGATATATTAACTTTTCTTCAGATAAATGTAGATTTTTCTGTCTAGAGCGACCAGAGGGGCACTTGAGTCAGCTGACTGAAGCTGTCGGGTAAAAGACTGACAATCCCATCCTCACCTTTATTAACTAGCTAACAAACAAGAAAGGTACAAATGTTCTTCCAGCTTTCAAATCCTGTGCATCTGTGTGGCTGATAACACAGCTAGCAGCCTAGCCTCACTACCAGGAGCTTAATCAGAGTGGGACTCCAGTGGGAGTCGGAGCTGATCGGGGGGGGGCGGAGGGGGGGGGAATATCTAGGTCACCATAAAGATGAATCAACCGCAGCTGGGGTGATGCTTCATATGGGAGACGTGCTCCTAGTATCTTATGTACCTGTATTACTGCTGTTGTATAGAATCAGCTAACATGCATGGCGCTGGTCTGATGTGTAAGGGCAAAGGTCAAAGGTCAGCCGTGTTGACACAGCTGAGATGAAACTGCTGAATCGATCTCATTTGATGAGTTTCGTTAAAAGGAAGAAAAAAAAAAAAAAGGAGCTTACACCAAGTTACTGAGCGACGCCAAGCTCAGCTGCTGGGTCTGTTGCTGTTGTTGCTGCTGCTGCTGCTGTTGCTGGGTGACTGCCGGTTGCTGTTGCTGTTGCCAGGCAGCCATGTTGCCAGGCACCAGCCCCGGTGGTGTGAACGTCTGGAGCGCTGTGAGATCTGCACTCGTCAGCTGGTACTCTGAGATTAAGGGATGGAGAGAGAGAGAGAGAGACACACACAGGGAGAAAAGGAGGAGGAGGTGGAGAGGAGGAGGAGGAGGAGGAGGAGGGGGATTGTTTTACATCATACAACTTTCTGGAGCATCAATATTAATCAGGGCTAATCCATATTAATGGAGACCTTTGAAGTGGAATCATTCCAGAAGCTCTCACACAATGAACAAAGTGAATATTCATAGCGGTTTGTGGCATCACACTGTGAGCTTTTTCCAGTTTTTCCACATGACAATTAAGATTTCCATGACATAATGCAGACTATATCTTTTACTTCACTTGATGTTTTATCTTTTATCTGGTTTTAAAAACACTCTGTCCGGTCGGATGCACGGTGGCGGTGCCTTCACTGCCCTGATGTAAACAGACAGAGACAGTCTGTGCGGCTAAAATGACCCGTCTCGCTGCGGGGCTGCTGTCGCCGTCTTACCGGTATTGTAGGCCGTCTGCATGCCGGAGAAGGGCGCTAGGAGACTGGGTGTTGCCACGGAGACCACTGGTGTGGTGAGCGACTGCGCCACCTGGGAGCCGCCTAGCCGCTGGGCGTTCTGGGAAGACAGAAACATGGACGGAGGAAGTTGAACATTCGGACACTGAGAGTGGGATTACTGCTACAGTGGTTTCCAATATGAGGTGTGCGGGCCTTTAGGGAGCCAGAGGAAGGTTCTAGGGGGTCGATTGGTTGTTGCTTCTATTATCTGCATCACCTCTCTGCACAGTGTTAACATTCATGCTAAAAGTATTTGTTTTTTTTTTTGTTTCCCCCAAAGACACTTATGTGATTTTATCTAAAAAAGGTTTTGGTGTCAAGATGTGAAGATAACTCTGGTTTACATACGACAGGGTTTGAAAAGTCTGTAATTCTTTGGCAAAAGATGCTTAAACATCCATCTAAGATTTACAACCAAACCCTTTGTTTCTTGGATTTTTTTTTTGGGTCCAGTGTCGTGAGAAAACCTGGTCCGGTTCCACAAGGATTCGTGTCTTTTTCTCCTTATAAGGGCGTGAGTGTAGGAGTTCACGGCACATGACTTCATCCATTTTTCAAAAGCAATAATGATAATGGTTAGCATGTGCTTTCCACTGTACAGCAGAGTGGATGCAGAGACCTTGTAATGTGACTGTGAACAATTTTAATTACACTATTACTACTGAAATATTTCACAATAAACACAGCTTGTTCTACTTCTAGTTGAAAAGCAAAACAAATACATTATCCGGATATGTAATCCTGCCCTCAGGTTTACGGAGGTAAAGTGCAGCGACTGTGATTAACTATCAATCAGTTCTCCTGACACTTTTGAAGTTTAACTGGCAGACTAAATAAAGAAAAAAATACTCCAAAACAAATCCAAGTGAGCCCTGATAAGTCTGATATAATAAACAGTTACAGTACTTCACTTCGCCCTTAACGAGGCGGCGTGAGATGTTTTATTCATCGTGCCACAAGACAAGAAACGTTTGTGCTCCGGTGTGAGAAAAAAAAAAAAAAACTCCAAGCACCTCATTCTCCTCTTTTCTTGGAGGCGTTTAACTTTTCTGTGACACTTTAACATCGGCGTGCAAAAGATGAGAAGTGTCTCGCATCTCGAGGTGGCGTTGGCACGGCAACGCTGTCGCCGGGGCTAGGGCGCTCGTGTTATGTAGCGTCACGGTGGATGGAAGGTGTTATGAGAGGCATTCGCTGTGCTGGAGAATCATGCTCACAGGAACGCATGCATCGACAAGGCTGGCGAGGAGAGATGAGCTGAGGGATGAGTGTGTGTGTGTGTGTGTGAGAGAGAGAGAGAGAGAGAAAGAGAGAGAGAGAGAGGATGTGTTTGTATTGAAAAGGTATGTGTGTGCAGGGAGGTATGCCAGGGAATGAATACACACTGTGAGGTGTGTGTTTGGTTCAGAGGTGTGTGTGTATATTTATGCAGAGAAATATGCATGAACACATGTCAGCATGCGTGTGTGTGTGTGTGTGTGTGTGTGTGTGTGTGTGTGTGTGTGTGAAGGACTGAAGAGGTCAGCCTGTTGGACTCCCATCATGCCCGTCTGTGTTCCAGGTTGGAGACTTGTGATTGTTCCTCACTCTGATCCTCAGAGCATCAAAACTCAGATGAAACCAAACATGCACATGCTGAGCAGCGTTCACACACAGCCGAGAGTTCAGCTGGTTGCTCCGGTTCCTTCAGTGTTTACAGCACAAATCCCACTTTAATCTGGGCTCTATTGTACCAAGAATTTATCAAGATTATCTGTTTTTGTGAGTTTACTTTTTGAAAATGATTTCTGAAATGTTTTTACGCCACAAAAATGCAACATTTCGACTGTGTTCTGCTTCTAAAACAAAGCTGGTAGAAACCCGACGGAAGGTTTTATCTTAACTTTTCAAAATCTAAATATTCACGTGAGAAGGACTCAAGCATAGTGTCTTAAGAAGAGGAAACACCATGAAGCAAACTCTTTGTTACAAAATAAAACAGTAGTGGATTTAAATATATGAGTCAGAAGATTTATAATATTTCCACCAGTCGTACAGTAACTTGTCAAGAGTCCAGTAGGAGGAGTCATTTACTAGCTTATACAACATAAAAGGTCGACACTAATGGTTGAAGGTCTGACTGCCGACTAATGAAATAAAATGACGCAGCATTTGAGAGTCTTGCTGTCAGTCTGCTGTCAGCAGTGTTATTTCATTGTACAGGCTTATTTATGAAATATTCAAGCTGTGGCTGTCTGGCACTTCCTCATTTATTTTTTATTCTTCTGGGATTTTTTTGGCTCACATCTTCATTTTTTTTTGTGTGTGACTTAAATCTGACTCGAGATGTGCGAGTCTCCATCAAGCTTTGAAATAAAAAAAACATCTGATTCGGGGGTGAAATTGTGGGAAATTTCCTGCTGAAACCAGTTAAAAAATCTGTCATGAACCGAAGCAACCAGGTGAAACGTCGCACTTTTTGTGCGTTGCTCTGATGCTCTAAGTTCGCTGTGTGCTCTAACTGTGGTGGCTCCACGTCTACTGTCGTCATAGCGCCGCTGCCGCTGAGTCAACCCCCCCCCCTCCCCGCACCCCCCTTGACGGGATACGTTCGCTGACGGTGTCACACTCATGCTCGGTGAGATCACACCACATCCATGAGGCTAAAAGTCTGAAAGTACTATTCACCTCACTCACCAACTCCAGCTCTTCCTCTGTCTGCACAGCGGCGGGGGGGGGGGGGGGGGGGGGGGGGGGGTGGAGGGGAGAGGAGGAGGGAGGAGGGTGGGGGGTAAAGAACAGAGGACTGTTACGTTTCTACAACAACTAACTGCAGTCAAAATATGAAAACACATGAAAATGAGATTAATCCTCGTGTCTGCTTCTCTCTAGTTTTTTCCAGCGGTGTTTCGCCGCTCGGCACGAAAACTTTAATTCCTTCAGTCTCAAAGTCAAACCTCCACCTAACTGATCGATGTCTGGCTGCAGCAGACTGATTGAATCCGGATGTTCGGTTGCACAACAGAGAGGAGGAACGTTCACTACAACATGCCCGAGAAGTCTGCCCAGACTTTCTGTTTAAAGGGTTCTGTCTGTAAAAACATACATATTATATTAACTAACTACTGTTTTATTATCAATTAATATGGTAATTATGTCCTCAATTAGTCATTTTGTCTATAAAATGTTCATGGTGACGTCTTCAGATGTCTTGTTCTGTCTGATCAACAGTTTAAAATCCAAAAATATTCAGTTTATTATCATTTATGACAATAAAAAGATTTAAATTCTCACAGTTGAGACGCTGCAACAAGCAAATTTTTGGTATTTTGACTAAAACGATTGTTTGATTATCAAAATATCTGACTCATGTTCTGTTGATCAACTAATCCATTAATCTTTGGAGCTCTGGAAGCTTTTAAAATTATTTTTTTGTTTGTTAAACTTGAGCTGATTATTTCTATCATGACACTTCTTTATGAAAAAAACAGGAAAATAGGAATAATAATGTGAATTTGATTAATATGTAACTCACAATCTAGAAATGATTTAAATTAATACAATTTCTGGAAATAAAATCCATAATATCTAAATTTAAAGGTTTGGCAGTATGACATGTGTGCACTAGGTGAAGGTGATTCATCCAGTATTGGCACTGGGCCTCATGCAAGAACCGCTGGAATAAACAGATTTGTTCTTATATGACGTTCACATGAGTTAAGAGAACTTTCTTTTCTTTTTTTTCTTGGGTACAAACAAAATTCACAAGTTTTCCAGATCTGTAGAATAAGTCTCGTACAAATAATCTCCACAGAAGAAAAACACTCGTTTGACTTCAGATTTATAACGACTCAATCTGGATGAATTTGAAGTTAAAATATACATTTAAAATGTATATTTTGTTCAGTGTGATCATGGCTACTGATTTACTGAGAGGTTCGACAGGTTCTGCTGGATTTTATTGGTGTGAATGTTTTGTTGTTACAACAATTTAACAGGAAACTTGTCACATCAGCTGCCTCAGGATCTTTATGATGGTCTGTTCAGATGAATAAACATGTTATTACGAGCCTTTAATACAACAATGTTCTCATCACTAGACTACAACACTGGTTTGGTTTATCTGGGACAGTCTTGAAGTGCTTCATCTCCTGCTTCAATGTTTTGTTTCTGCTGGTGACCATGTTTCACCTCCTCGGTGTATCTCAGGAACAACCTGCTTCTTTTAAATCAACACATTTCTTTCAAAAGGCTTTTAAATATTCTATTTAAAATCATTATTTTGCTTCTGAAGTTTTTTTTTTTTTTACCTTTTTTTATTCCTTCAATTTTGGAGAATTTGTCTGAATTTGTTTTTTCTTTTGTCCTTGTAAAGCACTTTGTAATCTCTGGTTTTGAAGTGCTATATAAATAAAGCTTATTATAATTACTATGATTAATATTATTATTATTACACCTGACAGTGTTAAATCACCTGCGCTGGTATTTGTTTGTCACGCCTCCTCGGAAGGAATCATTTAACGGTCATTAGGAAGGAGGAACGATTACAGCCAGCAAAACCTGTTTCTACGTCTGACTGTTGTTTTAAGACACACGATGCTTTAGGAGAGTTTTCTGAACCCAACATGTAACACGAATAATCCTCATAACAGTAATAAGAATAAAAGATAGAAGGAAAAAAGGAAGTTTACTGTCTCTAACCTGCTTATCAAGACCTGATCTGACAAATCATTCAACATTTTTAACCACCATCGGCTCACATGAATCCTACAACTGCAGCATCGATCAGGTCTGAGACAGAAACCACCTGATTACTGATTTAACGTAAACTGAAACGCTTTTTCATCCCGTCCCCTGTGAGTTTTGTCCCCCGTGTGGCTGCCGTAGTCGTGTTCTCCTCACCAGCTGCATGAGGCTCTTGCCGCTCTGCGAGGTGATGACCCTCAGGTCCGGCTTGCGGCTGTTGACCATCTGAGGGCTGGGCGGAGGCGGAGACTTAGCTGGGACTACTTTCCCCAGGCTGTTGCCGTTGGAGACGGAGAGGAGGCCCGGGGAGGCCCTGGCACTGATGTAGCCGTTAGCTGCAGAGAGAGAAACAGAGAGATAAAGAGAGAGAAACAGAGATTTAGAGAAGTGTGTTTGTCTGTTTTCTACCTGTGAACTCATGACTGTCTGTGCTTGTTTTTTTTTCCTGGATGTGTACACTCAGCTCTTTGTGTGTGTGTGTGTGTGTGTGTGTGTGTGTGTGTGTGTGTGTGTTCTCATTAGCGTGTTGGATCGCTCTGTCACACCACATGCTCCTCATCCTTTCTGCAGCTCAAACGGTTTTTTTTTTGGCGTCTCTGATTTTGTGCAGCTCCTCTACATCAAAACCTTGTCACGCTCCCTCCAGAACTATTTTATTTCCACTCTCTCTCTCTCTCTCTCTCTCTCTCGCTCTCTCTCTCTCTCTCTTTGCTCTTTTGTTTCAGTCGTCTCTGCGCTCAGTGAAAACAAACTCACACAAATGTCCCTGGACTCTTTCCATCTTACACTGCAAAAAAAAATATCCTTAACAAGTCAGCTTTGACTGTTTGTGAGGCCGAAAAATTCTTTCTTTCTTAAAACTTGTGAAAAATCCTCAAATGCAGTGAGATTATTTCAACATGTTTCCAATATATCACATTCATTGTATGTATTTTGAGGTTGGGAACTACATTTCCCATGTGTCCTTGCCTGAACGCCTGTTTTATAAGCTCTGAGATTTGTCCAGATGAAGGTTTAAAGGCAGAAAGTTTGTTTTTTCTCTTTAAATACCTGCGTTAGACTAGTGTGCAGAGCCTTTCTCTCTCTGTCAAGATCCGACTCAAAGACATGTTTCTAATCAGAGCTGCAACAATCAGTTGATTAAAACAGTCGATCAATAGAATTTGATAATCAATTCGTTCATCCTTTTAGTCATTTTTTAAGCAAATATGCTAAACGATCGCTGGTTTCAGCTTCTCAAATGTGAAGATTTCATTCTCTTCTTTCTCACACTTGATAATAAACTTAATGTTTTGGATTTTGGACTGTTGGTCGGATGAAACGAGACATTTTTCACTATTTTCTGAAAGTTTACAGACAAAATTGATTAATTGAGAAAATAATCTCCAGATGAATTTAATAATTAAACTAACTGTTAGTAACGGCTCGTCTTCCAGCACAGATTAGCTTTTCAAGAAGAGTGTCGGATTAATCCACACATGTGTCACACTGGTGAGTATTTCTGGCAGCGGGACGGTGATACTGAGCTAAAATAAACTACAGTGTGTGTGTTCATGGTAAAGAAGGAACACGTCACCCGGCGGCGGCGGCTCACTGACGACATCAACACTTGTTAGTAGATCAGTTCATTGTTGATTTGAGTCTTTTTATGAGGTTTATTGACACTTTTTTTTGTTGTTTTTTTGTAGTGTATTGTATTTTATCCCTCCTGGTTGCATTCCAGCTGCATGACAGGTCTCATTAGTGAACGTTACGTCTGCTGAACGCACCCTCCTTTAAACAACTGGTCACATTCCAGACTCCTAACATGCAACGCAACAGTTACTCTGTAAGACGCAACAACAATACACAATCAGTTGCAAAACACTACCTGTGTGTAGGTGTGTGTGTGTGTTTGCATATTTTGAATTAACGCCTGCTTTTAAAGGAAACTGATTGTTTCCTGTTAAGTTTTTAATCCAACTATTCTGTTTCTTTTTAAACATTTGTATCTTTTATACTTTAAGACTCATGTTTTAATGCTCTCTGGATTAGTGTGTTTTCATTTATTGCTTTTTTCTTTCATGAAGCTGTTTTTTTTAAAAATGTGGGGGATGTTGGGGGAGGGGATGGGGGTGTTTCTGGGTGTCATGACTACAAGACTCCAGCAGACAGCAGCCTGTCCGTGCTGCTGGGGTTAAAAGACGAGTTCGACACAAACAGAGACTCAGTCAGAGTGTGTATGAAGGGGGGAGAGAGAGCAGAGCAGGGACTTTCCAAGCCCCTAACACACACACACACACACACACACACACACACACACACACACACACACACACACACACACACACACACACACACACACACACACACACGGAGGCTGTATTCCCCATGGACAGGAGGCGAAGTCAGGGTGTGTGTGTGTGTGTGTGTGTGTGTGTCTGTGTGTGATAGCAGATAGCAGCTCTCCATGACGCTGCCTCCAGACGACAGCGGCATGTGACTCTGCTTCATCTCAGTCACACACACACACACACACACACACACACACACACACACACACACACAGCCCATATACAAAGTGAACCTGACAACAACAACAACAACAACAACTGCAGATTACCTCTGCTATCAGCTCAAAGGGAGGGAAGCAGGGGGAAGAAAGGCGGGATGGAGGAAAAGACAACACATGGGAGGGAAAATATAGATGAAGATTTAAGAGCGATGAGGTCGAAGAGCTGTGTTGAGAACACTTCGTTTTGAAGTTACTGTTTGTTCATTTTATTTTTTTTCCCTTAAACAGTAAAACAAGTCAGCCGTAATCCATAAACTAAAAAAAGAAAATCTGACGAAAAAAAAAAGAAAACAGCAGCAGAAGAAAGTCTGAAGTTAAAAACATTCAGATGAGAAGAGGAGAAACAGGCAGAGGAGAGGGAAGAAAGGAAAGACAGAGAGGGAGGGAAAGACGAGGGTGGTAAAAATGGAGGATGGTAGAGGAGGAAGAGAGGAAGGAGAGAAGGAGGTAAAGTAGGTAGGGAAGGAAGAGAAGTAGGAAATGAGGCAGAGGTGGAGGAAAGAACAGAAAAAGAGAGGATTCAGAAGATAGAAAGGTAGGAGGCAAGGGGTGATAAAAAGAGGGAAGGATGGATAGGAGGAAGTAGGTCGGGGAAACGGTAGAAGAGGGTACTTGGGAAGGAAGAAATGGAAGGAGTAAGGGATGGAGAGGGGAAGGAAGGAAGAAAGGACAGAACAAAACATGACTGAGAAAGAAGGGAAGGAGGTAGGGAACGAAAGAGGAGGAGGGAGGAGACTAGGAAGAAGGGAAGGACAACACATGAGGTAGAGAAGGAGATAAGGATGGAGAGAGGAGGTAGGTAGAGAAAAAGGGAAAGACGTATGGAAAGAAGGAAAAGAAAGGAGGACATAAGAGGTATGGAAGGAGGGATGGAGAGAGGAGGGAGAGAAGGAGGTGTTGAGTGGCAAAGAGTTTATTTCCCAACAGGCATCTGACCAATGAGATCACTGACGCATAGTGGACTCCCTGCATCGGGTGCTTCTGGGAAATCCTGCAACCCTACCTGTGTGTGTGTGTGTGTGTGTGTGTGTGTGTGTGTGTGTGTGTGTGTGTGTGTGTGTGTGTGTGTGTGTGTGTGCGCACTGAACACGTATGATGATGGGAATCTGCTGCTGGTTTTGTTGTGTTCGTGTCAGTGTGTAAAAGAAGAGGCTTAGGCGGCTTTGTGTTGACCCGAGTTAATCACACACACACACACACACACACACACACACACACACACACACACACACACACACACACACACACACACATCATGAACGTGAGTGTGATCATGTGACAGAAACGTCTTACAGGTGCCCTAAAGCCAACAACAACAAATCCCTGTAGAGAAAGCAGCCTGGAGTGCTGGCATCTGTGTGTGTGTGTGTGTGTGTGTGTGTGTGTGTTTACACTCTACTGTAACGGTTTCACAGGAATTCACAGATTATTTATGCATTTTTGTGTGTTCATGTGCACTAAAGTCATTTTTACTAAACCCTCACATGCATTCTTGTTTGTAAATCGGTGTGTAGATTAAGAGTCGGACAACAAAACACAGAACGCTGAGACACAGACATGAGAAATGGAACTCATGACGACGACGATGATGACGATGATGATGAAAGGTATTTAACGTTTTGCATGATGTGCGTTAACTGAACTGTCTGCCGTCTCGACTGTGGCCTGAAAACGGTCTGGAATCTACTCATGCGGATAGTTTTGGTTTTGTGCCTCCACCGCAAAACAACGGAAGTGAAGGAATTCTATTTGTGTTGCTCAGATAATCCAAAAAGAAATGATACTGATATATGAAACGTGTCCCCGGATAATCTACACATCTTTTCTTTGGAAGTGTTTTCTACTGAAGAAATAGACCCTGTAGACAAAACTGGAGACAATGAGGTCTATGGATCATCTTGAGTAACTGGGATGCTGTTTTCTGGATAAATACGTTGACATTTATTAATGTTCAGCGCTGTGAAAACCATAAACAAAATCCCCCAAAATCCTCAAACATACTGATGAAGAAGAAGATGATGAATATCTGAAAAGTTAAGACAAATAAAACCAAAACTATCTGCATGGAGAGATACCGCTGGTGGGAAGAGATTTTATGGGAGAAAGTTACTTTCAGATATTAAGGAGGATATTCTCAACTCGTATTTTCTTATTTTTAAGAAAATAAAGTTCTGCTTTTATTGTTTAAGAGATTGTAAAGTGCAAACTATGAAATGAATCTACTGAAGCTTGAAAACAATTATTAGATATTTGATGCCGAAGGACAATTAAAGTTTGTTATCAAATATTATATCTATGTGTTGACTCACTGTGAGATGACTGTGTTATGATATCACATGATCATACTCTTATTATGAAAGTGTGAGTGAGTCACAGAAACACATCGATGTGTCTGTGGCTTTATTTATGTATGTTGACTGTTTGTTTGTACTTTTTTTGTACCCTTTACATGTGCTCTCCTCTGTGTATGTGTGCACTTTTTAAGTGTGAGTCCCTTCCCTGTGTGTGTGTGTGTGTGTGTGTGTGTGTGTGATGTCTCCTATTACGCTAGGCTGGGCGTGGGAATGTGTGGAATGCCGGGTGACGTCAATGGTGACATTCCCGAAGCCCTGAGTCCCTGGACAACAGCTGAGAACGACAGATCCAAGAGAGGAGGAGGAGGGAGGGAGAGAGAGAGAGAGAGGGGAAGAAGGGAGGAGAGGAGGGGAGGGGGGAAAAGGAGAAGAGGAAGGAGGAGGGAGAAGAAGATAGGAGATAGGAGATGAAGGAGAAGGAGATGAGAGGATGAAAAGGGTTAGAAGGACGTAAGGAAGAAAAGGAAAAAAGGAGAGCGAAAGTGAAGAGAGAGGGAAAAGAGGTGAAGCATTGGTAGAAGAGAAGAAGAAAAAGGAAGTGAGAGATAAAAAGATAGAGGAGAAGGAGAGTGGAGGAAGGAGGGGAGCAATCAGTCGGGTGGATCGAGTCACCTGAGCTGCGTTTCGGGACAAAAGAGGTTTCATGTTTCGACACACGAAGGAGAAGAACTGATAAACAGACTCCCGACAAAAAGTCACCTTCATAAAACTTCAAAAACCAACTCAGCAATGAGATATCTACACCTCCTTCTACTGGGAATTATTTTATAACAGTAGAAGAAAACTAAATGTTTAGAGGAGTTGAGAAGAGAGAGACACGTTACATAGCAACCGGAAGAAACCATCATCCACTAGGAGGAGCTGTTTCACCAAAACCTGCTTCCCATTGAAATCAATAGAACTTTTCTGTATCTATAATTTTGTCATCCTGTTTTTCGATGTATTTCTGTAATTTTGCGTCCTTTTATCTATCATTTCCCCCATTAAAGGGTTTTTTTGGGGGGAGTTTTTGCTGTACAGATTAATAAATCCCTTTATTTCAAATAATACTGATGGATTTATGGAGTCGACAAACTTTTTGGCAGAGAGGAAGTTTTGTCACAGCTGAGCTTCATCAGCTGTCGGCGGCCTTGATTGCCTGCAAATGTGATTTAGTTTTAAACAACCAATAATCCCACCTGTTGAGATTAACTCTAACATACTGTTCATACTCCCACCCGTCACACTATCCCCTCATAATTGGTCTCTATATCAGGTTTCTGAACCATGAATCTGTTTTTCAGTCATTAAGACCTCATCAGTCATAAATAAATGGGTGATTAATCCTTTAATGAAGCTTTCAGAGAGCAGAGAGAGTGTTTTCTTTACTGTGTGTTGATGGAGAAAAACATTTGGGCCTTACCCTTTAAAAAAAAGTTACACCCTAAAAAATAAAATCTGAGCAACTGCAGAAATATGTGACAACTAGTAACATCATCATTAGGTAAAGACGTCCTCAAAACTTCATCAACACCTCATGTTTCAGTTAGATTTCTACATTTTTACTCACATTTATCACAGAATATGAAAAGCATCAGAGCTGCAATGACTAACTGATTAATTGATCAACAAATTATTTTGATAATCAATTGTTTTGAGTTATTTTTTTAATATAAAATGCCAAAATTCTGTTTCCAGCTTATTAAATGTGAGTATTTTCTGGTTTCTTTAGTCCTTTTTGACAGTAAACTGAATATCTTTGGGTTGTAGACAAAACAAGACATTTGAGGACGTCGTCTTGGGTTTTTGGGAAACATTTTTCACCATCGTTTGACATTTTTTAGACAAAACAACTAATCCATAAAGAGATAAAACAATCCACAGATTGTTAGTTGTGGCTTTATAAGGTATGTTGATGTATTTTTGCACAAGCTGCAAGATAAAGATCAACGAAAAAATCTGGACAACTGCCAAGAAACCTTCAAAACTAAATGTTCATTTGTCTTTTTAAAGTTAATTCTGTAAGAGGATATCAACAGGAAGTGATCTGATTGTGTGACTAATCTGCACTTTCTCTTTTTTGATTTAATATGACACAAAACTGCGCACTTACTATTCAAAATCCACTACATGACTTTAAACGCCGTTCATTGATCGAGACAAACTTTAAAACAAGCATCATTGCGTAAAACGTTTATACTTGAAACAGCTTTATCAATATGGAAACTTGGCTTTGGCGCGTTGCTCTGATACACTGCTGGGAAGTTAATATAAATGTATTGATTTCTAGCTCATCTCATCCTGAGACAAAAGCTTTATCAAGTGAATATAGAGAGAAAAAAAAAACACCTTCCCACCATATCTATTACTACGAGCTGGCTGGCAGTATCTGTCCTGGCTAATGGGATTTAAGGGGAGAGCTCTGGCCAGTGTCAAAGTCACCTCTGAGGAGAGTCCTGTGCCAAGATGAGGGACAGTTGGATGGAGGGGAGGGGAGGGGGGGTGGGGGTGGGGAGGTGGTTGGGGTGGGGCGGCAGATTATTCCAGAGAGGAGATGAGGGGGAACAGCTGAGAGAGACAGGATGAAAGGGGGGGGGGGGGGGGGGAGGTGTAGACAGAGGGATGAGGGGGGAGGAGGAGGAGCGGTGGGTGAAGACGGGAAAGAGTCGAGCTGAAGAGAGTTAAACAGGCTGCTGTCAGGATAGCAGAGTTTTTAATTTGTAATGTTCTTACAGAATAAATCTGACACCGTTTCTAAATATGACGTGTCAGTAACTCCATATTTGGCTCTTGGCCTGACTTTCATCAACCTAAATCAACTGGTTTCCAGTTCAAGATCTGACAGACTGTTAGATGTTATCTCCAGTTTGTTTAGAGATTCAGATATGTCTGGCGTTACGGAAAAATGATGCTTTTACCACAGCTGTAAAAAGAATCAACCAATCAGACCTTTGTAGGCAGGATTAAGAGTGAGGATGTCATCTTACTACATTAATAGCTACTATTAATGAAATAATGGCCACAAATGTTGTACTGCAAGTCGACCTACAGAAATAACATCCATTAAATCCTCATTTTTCTTCAACCAATGTAAGAAAAAAAAGTTAACTGGTCCAAGCAACCGCTACCACATTTCTCATGTCAACGGAAAATGATGACGGCATGATGGATACGTCACTCGCTACTGATTGGTTAGGACAAAACAAAATAAAATAAAATAACCCCACTCCTAAACAGAACTCGGCTAACATGAACACGATGTCAGACTGAGTGAATGAAGTCTCATTACAGGGCTAGCATTTAGCCGTTAGATTGTTGTAATCTGCTGTCACGTGTTAAATTTCTTCTTCAATGTTTATGTTTACACTACAGTGTTGAGTGGTTTGGACTGGCGGGGGCGCTTAACCACTCACTCGCTTACGCTCTGCCCTATTCCTTAAAAAGGAGCTACGCTACCTGGTGTTTCCTAGGCAACGACACAGACGCTAAGTCACGTTTCGAAACAACGCCGCTCAGAAGCTCCCAAACACTATTGATTTTGCGAATGAATGGACATTGGGCGTTATTTTTGACATTTAAAAAAAGTATTTTTTGGCCCGCCAGGCCGGTACTATTATAGGGGAAACACTGCACTACCTGAAGACAAAGAAAATACAATTACAACTTGCAGAACTAATTTGTAAAGAGTATCAAACAATAACAAAATTCAGTAATGAATAAAATAGCAGTCAAATTAGTGACAAATGCTTCAATTAGTCAAACACGTCGAACTGGATTTCATGGGCTGGAAAAAAGGAATGTTGAACTCACTTTTATCTGTCACTTATCAGCTGGTGAACACCAGACTGGTAATATTGTTAAATTTAAAGGTGTAGCAGTGAAGTTGACTAAAAAGTTGTTTGGTTTGTCCATCCTGGGCTACTGTAGAATAATGGTGGTGCTAGAAGAGGAGCCGCTCCGTATGTAGATATAATAGATATAAAGGACGATTCATATTTTTTAGGTGATTATACACTAATTTAAACATACTTATGTATATTATATATCCATTTCTGCCAAGTTGCCACTAAATTCTACATACTGGACCTTTAAGAACTTAGTTCTGCTTTCTATGTCACAATTCTGAATCTCTGAGGAGCTTCACATGAGTTTATATGTAATTTTCTGTCAGTTTCTGTTCCTCTTTTTAAACTCGCTCTCCTGTTTCTCTCTCTCTCTCACAACCTGAAACCCATTCTGTTCTTTGGACTGTTTACAAGCAGCTTGTACTGTGACCCTCAGCTGTCGCCAGTCAACAGGTGTTTTCATGCTTGTGTTTAAGTGTGTGTGTGTGTGTGTGTGTGTGACTGTGTTTGAGTCAGTGTGTGAGCTGTGGACACGTGACCGAGCCTGTTGCTACACATAAAATAATCTGCATTGCTCTGTCTGTAAGTCAGACTCAAGAATCATTCCCCTTTTAAAACTTCCAGCTAAAATACAGACAGAAGATTGGAGCAGGAGAAAGGAAAAGACTTTACTTACGGACTGGACTCGGGCACGCTCCGTTTGAGTTCCCCAGATCTCCTAACAGAGCACCTACGGCAGACAGCAGAACACAGCGCGGTCATAAAAATATAATGTAAAGATCATTTCATATCAAACGGTTCATCTGCATACTCTACTGTAATCATTAAATCAAGTGTGTCATTAAAAAAAAAAAAAGTGCTACTGCTATCGACACCCACTTCACTCTACCCGAGGACCATAATTGGTTTCAATTCTCCATTTTCCAGTTAATTTTTAAGTGCTGGATTCGCCAGTTTTCAATGGTACTTGTGTTAAATTTGGAGGAAAAGAAAGTCAGACTCATTTTAAACGGTGAAAAAAAGATTCCCATCTGAGATTCATTGTTGTAGTATTCAAGTAAAATATTTAAAATTAATATATGTATATGTATATTATTAGGGTTAGGGTTAGAATTATGGTTAGCGTTAGGAGTCAGGGTTAGGGTTAGGAGTCAGGGTTAGGAGTCAGGGTTAGCGTTAGGGTTAGGAGTCAGGGTTAGGGTAAGGAGTCAGGGTTAGGAGTCATGGTTAGGGTTAGGGTTAGGAGTCAGGGCTAGGGTTAGGGTTAGGAGTCAGGATTAGGGTTATGGTTATGGTTATGGTTAGGAGTCAGGGTTAGGAGTCAGGGTTAGGGTTAGGAGTCAGGGTTAGGAGTCAGGGCTAGGGTTAGGGTTAGGAGTCAAGGTTAGGGTTAGGAGTCAGGGTTATGGTTAGGGTTAGGAGTCAGGGTTAGGGTTAGGAGTCAGGGTTACGGTTGTATAATGTTTTTATCTGCTATGTGTCTTTCTTTTGTCTGAATATAGTATAAAATTTTCCATGGCAGTACCAGTACAACACTTGAGTTAAGCTACCAAAACAATACTTTTTTAATACCTTTAGTTTGGGGATACAAACATGTTTTAACCCTCTTTTCCTTTTAACAAAATATGACAAATTGCTCAATGCATCAGTGTTAAATAAAGAACATTTCCTGAATAAAATATAGTCGAATGTTTGAACAGTTTCCTCATTTATACTCAGTATGGACACATTTATGTATATCAGTATTCAAAGGCAGTGGAAGAAGTATTTATATCTTTCACTTAAGTTAAAATAGCAATATCACAATGTAAAGAAACTCTATTTCAAGTTAAAGTCCTGTGAAATACATTTTACTTCAGTAGTACTTATCAGCAACATGTACTTAAAGTATCAACGTAAAAGTTATTTCTATATTATTGGATTTTTATTTTTAATGCATCAACACGTAAGCAGAATTTTAATGTTGTAGTTAGTGGAGGTGAAGCATATTTCTGCTCTGACACTTATTTTCCCTCCTCTGGCAGAGATTCAGTTTTTGACTCTAGAGAGATTCTCCAGAAAGGCAGAAAGTCGGGGTCATGAGGAGTCGACTGAAAAAATATCTGGCTGGACGGACACACGGAAAAACACCAATGAGCAGATATGATGAACCCAATACAGCTCTGGTAATGTGGGATGCATAGCAGGGTACAGCGGAGTATTTGAACTGCTGAGGTTATGAGGAGGAGGAGGAGGAGGTGGTGGTGGTGGTGGTGGAGGGTTTTGGGGGGGGAGGGGGTTGGGGTGGGGGCCTCCATTACTGCTATGTGAAACCCTCTTGCCTCGGTAGAACGGCATGTTATGAAAGATGCTGTAATGCATTTGTTGCACGTTACATCACCTAATTCTGACTTACAATGAGATTACGCTGGTCGGAACAAAGCTTGATAAGTAACCTTGTCTGAGACGCAAAAATGGGGCACAAATCCTTTTAGTCAGAGAGTGAAGGATTGGTTTGCAACAAAGAGGCAGCGGGGCGCACGCGGGAGTGTACCAGCCTGAGTCAAAGAAATGATGGATTTCTGTCATTATAAGGCAGTGTGTGCTTATTGAGCAAACAGGAGTTACCCGGACTGACAGGTAACTGAGCCTGCATGCTGCAGAGAGAGAGAGAGAGAAAGAACATCGATACACACACTCACATCTACGGTCACTTTGCTGCTCGACGACTCAGAAAATCCTCTGTGAAAACTCAATAAAAGACTGATGTTACATGAACTGTGCCTCTACATACAGGAGGTAGAGAAATAATACACCTTATGAAAAAGCTCTTTAAGTAACTACATCACCATGACAACCGTTTCTATAAAGGTGGCTCAAATTAGCTAGCATTACAGCTATAAGACACATTTGGCAGCACTTTGTATTTGTAGGAAGATGCCAAAAACTGTTGTGCATTGGTCAGAACTTTCTTTTTTAATTATTCAATATTTCAATATTTCATTACTCCACTGACAAGAGGAACAGTGGTCACAAGATACGACCCACATATACATGATACAGAGGGGAAACATGCTGCTAATTAGCATTCAGTGTAATATGAGAGTTTGCAGTGGTGATTAGTTACTGCAAAGTTAATGTCCTTTGTCAGGAAGTGTTTATTCGAAGTGCATCGCTGCGTAGGATGGGATGACATGTTCAAGTGTGGTGATCCAGTACACATAAAGCTATGACACATATTGAATCCAATATTCTTAAACCTGCATTAACTGATGTTTCGTCCACTAGTGAACACAACTCTGACATATCATCACCTTTAAACGTCGATATGTTGAACTTGTTAGCAAACAGTCGCTTATTTCCACATCCAGCAGTTACGGAGCAACGTGATCATTCATTTGGAGTCGTGTTTCTGTCCACCTGGTGAATTCACTCTCTGTTTTTTTTTGCTCTCTACCAACTCCTGAGGGAAATATCTGGTTCTTTAGCTGCTACATGCTCCACTATGTTCATCAACTAGTCTACAGCTAACTGTGTCTGTTTGCTGTTTTGGTGCTGAGCAGGTAGTGTACAGCGGCTTTTTACAGCTTTTTCTCTGAAAACAGCTGCCTGCTGAGGCTGAAAATGACACTGTGAGATGCTGAGAGTGAACCAAAACAGTAAAGTTGCAGCCAGACAGATAAACAATGAGCTGAAACTCACTAAAAAGCTCCGTAAAGCCGAGAGGAGCTGCAGAGTCTCAACACATTACACACTGACATACAGTGGTATTATAAAAGTATCAATTATAGCCAATTATAAGTCAAAAACCTGTAGAAATTCAACATTATATCAACAAAAAAAGCTACAAGAGATCAACAACAGTATGTATGTACATGAGGATTTATTTACTAATTAATAACCATCACCTAATTAGGTGTGTTTACATTACAAGTCATTGCATATTTTTTGTGGGAAGATGTTGACCTCATTCTACTGTTTGCATTCATGTCTTCTCCTGCAGGTAAAAAAAAATACAGAATAAGCTCTGTTTGTGTTCTGCTAATATGAATTAACACATTTTATGCAGGAGGCGTTCCTACTATCTGCCTTCACTGCCCTGAGAACACCTGTCAATCAAACAGTGTGGGCGGCGCTGTGGGGTCTTTTGTTTTTCGATTTTCTTTTTGAAGAAGTTTTGTTGGCGGGGTGTTCTTCTTCTTCAGTTTACTTCCTTTAATTCATTTCAGAAATGCAAAACTGCGCATCAGAGGATTTTTCCAGGCAAATGTAAAAGCTATAATATATACTGGTTGGATCAATCAGCAGCTGACATTTATTTATATAAGAATTATTGATTCACAGAACCACAATCATGCTGCAGAGCTGTACAGACACACAGTCTTAACCACAGCGGTCCAGCTGTGTCTCTTACCTGCGCTGGCTGGTCGTTGTGGTAACCCTGGCGACACGGTATTCCTCTGCAGAGCCGGTTGCTGTGGCGACAGGAGGCGGGGGTCTGTGAGGGTGGAGGTGACAAAGGAGGTGGTGGTGACCAGGGCGCCGCCGGGGTTATTACTGAACTGGAGGGCTGCCGCCGCCGCCGCGTTCTGATTGGATACTGGCACGGTGACTGGCATAGAGAAGGTGGGCTGTGGGACGGTAGACTGGTGGAGAGACAGGAAGAGGCAGAGCTTAGAGTGAGGTGATGTTTACCTCCACACACACACACATACACACACGTACACACACACACTCACACACTCACACACACACACATACATTTATACAATAATAGACATGTGATCAGTTAGTGATCTGCAGCAGTGCAAACAAGCCTGCAGGTGAAAAACACACAGTCGCACCAAAACAACCAATCACAACCAGAAGAGTCTTTCCAAAACAAGATGTGATTGCAAATATAATAAAAAAATATGTGATCATTTTGTCTGTCCTAAAAAAATAAACTTATTTTCTTAAAGTTAAGAATCTGCCACTGAGGCGAAGAATCATTTCAACCTGTTTCCAGCACAACAAATTTTCTGGAACGAACGAACGGTCATTAATCTTAATTATAGTGCAGCGATCTGTCTTATTGTTTAATGAAATAGACTCATTTTTAGAAACGTCTTGAATTAAGTTAATTTAAACTATGTTGGGATTGTAAAATCATACTGCAGAGTTAGATTTTCCATTTTTTTTAAAAGACTTTTAGGGCTCAGTAAATAGACTTATTTTTGCATATTTACAGTATATCTAAGTCAAATTGTTGAATGTTTTATTTTAAATTACTGTAGAATTGCTCTATTTGAGATTATTAAAAATCATTAACGCTTACTCTTGATTAATGATATATTTTGTGCTATTAATCATTTAACTACAAAAAATATTCAGCTTATCAAGTCATTTTTGTCTTTATTTGAATTGTAAAAACATGAATAACTTCAAATAGGAGAAAAATATCATTTCAACCAGCAGAAGTTTTTAGTCTATTGTATGTTGATGGAGGTTGATGCACTAGAATAAAAATGATTTTAAATAATTCTTGAAAAAAGTTGACAGAAATGTTGAGAAAATCACGTCTAAAGACTTAATTACAGACACAAAAGACTTGATGAGAAAGATTTTTTTTTAGTGTAAAAACAGTTTCTGAGGACCTAAAATAATCATACAGACCTACACTGATATACGCTGTATCCTACAGGCTACATACTGAACCCATTAACTTTATACTATTACTGACCGTTTTCCAAATCAAATTATATATTATCATGTTGATTTCCAACCTTTGATGCAGGTGATGGATTTCAATTATTGTCAGTACGACATAAAAATGAACCTGAATGACTCGAGACCAGCTGGAGATCAGTAATTCATCGCAGTGAACAATTTGTCACCCTTCTGTTTTCTTGTCAAAGTTCACTAATGTAGCAAGAAAATCAACCTAAAAGTATCAAACTGTAAGTGTAATGTCAAGTATTTGCAATTATTCAAAAGGATAAAATATGCAAAAAAAACACTAGAATGTAAAATGCTTTGGAAATGAACTCTTCCCAGGCTGTTAAACACATATCCAATCTCTCTCTCTCTCTCTCACTTTCACACACACACACACTTGCTCAGTTTTAGCATGCATAGTGACTCGGTGGAAAGGCCAAAAAGCTGACGCCTTTCACATCTCATGCCAGGTTAAAAGTCTTGTCGCAGCAGCAGGTTATTGGTGACATTTCATAGCGTGCACAGCTACATCCACCACCCCCAGTGACATGTCCTCATCTCGGGGAAAGTTAGGAAGTATCCTTCAATGTGTCAGATCACCTTCCACTTAAATACTTGTGCAGGAGTTTGCTACTCAGGTCTTATCTTATTCTCTAAAACATCCACTATGTTGACTATTTTTTTTTATGAAGTCGGCTAGTTGAAAACTAGATGACCAGACAGCCCAGGGTCCTGAAAAAAAATCAAGGGCAAGGACCTTGGGTTGTCCAGCCATTCGACCCAATTCACCCTGTTCCAGCTGAATCTGAAAGAAGGACTTCTATATATAGAATGTGGGCCAGTGCTGCGCGGTACTGTACTCGTACTGGGACCCAGTTTAACGCGGAGGAGGACGAGGGCACCTTCCTGCCCTTGATCTCTGCCTCTTCCTTTCAAGCTATGTTTTTTTGTAACTTTTTTTTCTTTTTTTGGAGGGAAAGAGGAGAGAAATGAGATCAACAAACAAGAAAAGAGTGATAAATATGTCTGAAGCTGATGCTTTTCTCTGTTTGGTAATAATTTACTTTACAAGTCTGTAATTTCAGGTTAGTTTCTGGATAGTTTCTGGTAAAAACTACGTAATTTTTGTCCTAATTTTAAGGAAAATTGGAATTTCCTTGAAAGTAAAGCTCACTTTAAACCCACGTAAATATTAATTTATTATTTATTCATTGTTGGGAACTTAATATATGTTGAATTGTTTGCTTGCCAGTGGATGAATTTCACATTTTTGCATGCTGAGCTGATTACCCTAAAATTAGCACCAAATTACAAAGTTTTATTTTGAAAATGTCTTGGAAATCATTAGGAAACTATAAAAAATAATGGTCCCATAGGATACACTAGCAATTAATTAAATGAAAATGTATCACCTGAACACTCTCTCTGTCTCTGTTTTCCCTAAAATTAGCACCAAATTACAACGTTTTATTTTGAAAATGTCTTGGAAATCATTAGGAAACTATCAAGAAATAATGGTCCCGTAAAATAAAGTGCTACTCTCGCTTTTATGATATTTTATTACTAAAGTTGTTTCAAGTAGAAAGGAAAAGTGAGGTAAAGCTAGAGGAGAAGTTTGTCCTTTTAACCACTAACCTAAGAAACTCCTGACTCCTCCGACTTTCTGAGATTTAACACTCAGTTCTCAGACTGTAAAGAGGAAGCTTGCAAAGGTGAGTTTACAGACGGAGCTGTAAGTGGTGACCAGGGCGGTTGAAGATAGCATCTAACAGCACTGCACCACTGCACACCGGCCAAGCAGAGAGTAAAAGGGGAAAGGGGGAGGGGTTGGTGGTGGTGGTGGTGGTGGTGGTGGTGGGGGGGGGGGGGGGGGTGGATAAATGGAGGGATGGATGAGGAGGTGAAGGGTTAGTGCGAAGGGGACGGAGGTGTGTAAACACGGAGCATACAGCACTAGAAAGGATTTATCCTCACATGGCTGAGAGGGGGGAGGGGGGAGGGCGGAGGGGGGGCGGGAGGGGGGGGAAGTGGTTTACTGCAGCTTTTCACTATTTAGGTATTTAGCTCTTAAGCAGAGTGAAGTACAAACAGGACATTTTGATACAACATTCAGGAATCGAAGCTCGACGTCCCGCTAACCTCAAGACGTTAGAGAGTTATGAAACGTGTGACATTTTAAACCCGTAACTGATCTTTTAAACACGTTTTAAAACTACAAATATCCAGATTATCGTCTTTTATTGACTAACATTTGCCTCCTGATTTAGTTTAGTAGTTTCACCGGTGACTTGACTGACAGTTTAAGACAGTAAACTGTCTTCAACTCATTTAAAACGGCGGCTTGTTGGATGCGTTTCAATATGTGACTTAATTATTTATTATTTTAAGTAGAAAAGCAGAGACCAGGGACAGGGGTCGCACATTAGCCTTAACTAAGAAATCCAATATGCAATACATCTGTTTCATGTTATTTTAACCTGTTACAATGGGGGTTTTTTTGCATCGTCCCTGACAAATAAACTAATAAATAAATAAATAATAGATACCTGACAGCCAGTCAGAAAAAAAGTATTTTCAGTGGTAATGATGTGACCACTTTTAAACACCAATTTGCAGTTTTGCAGTTGATCCAGGGCTTGACGGCAGCTGTTTGTTTTTTAAATTAATGTTTGGTGTTGATGGTTCTTTTCCAAAAAATACATTTTTTGTGCAAATGTTTTAGTTTCAGACAACCTTATTTTATTCTAATGCTTGTTTCTCTTATCCAGTTTTTAAAAACTCTGAAAAGAAATTAAGAAAAAGATGCAACTGTACTGTATATCTGCTGTTATATCGGTTACTGAAAGGTCAGAATTAATAAATGAGTAAATGATAATATTAACATAAAGGGGCTGTGACATCACGTCCTCTGTAATCTTTCTGGAAATTTGTGGGATTTTACAATGACAGAAAGAACATAAAGGTACATTTTAAATTACACACATATTACACATGTAATTTTGTGATAAACATACCTTCAAAAGTTTACAGAATTTTGTCAAACATGTTGGGGTTCTGCAGGAGGAACTTGGATAGATGTGGGCTTGTTAGTTTCAATCTAATTGTATCAGGAATCTTATCAGTCTCTGCTTACTTTACTTATTTTTATGATTTAAATATTCAACATCCATCGGCCTGGATAGATGCATGTTGACGTGAGTCGATGTAGTTATCTAAAACTTTCATGTTTCGGAGCAGAGACTCTTACTGAATCTCCTGCCACAACACAACGACAGTCTTCTTCAGGTGTTTCTCTTTTTTAAACAGTCGTAATTTGTTTTCATCCGCTTCTCCGCAGGACCTCGACGATGATGCTTCTGGCTTCTGGATTCTACAAGATTTGTGACATTTTACTGCGAAACCTCTTCACTCTTCCTTCTCTCTGAATATGAATTTTAAACGTGTCGTCACCCCGCTCTGCTCCGCCGAGCATTAATCTGTGTCTTTGGCAAATTACATGTGAATTTACATCTGCCCACTCCGACTCTATTTAACACTGACTCTTAGCAGACAGGAGGGGTTAATTGGACTCTGCCCGTCATCCTGCGGATTTCACACAGAGGACGAGAACCCGAAGACACACACACACATACACAAAAAAAAAAAGCAAGAACCTGTTAGGTAAATAATTGACTAGGAGCTTTTCCAGAAGGCTCGTGTGAGGAAGCTCGAGGCCTCTTCTGCATGAAGAGAACAAAAAGAAAGGGGAGAGAAAGCTAACCTATTTTCCCTCGGAGGAGCTCTCTCAACAAGGGTGTGTTTCCTGGATGCAAGGGTATATCAGAATGTATTAAACTCATGGCCTAGTTTCCCTTTTCCCTCCCTCTTGTCCTGGAAGCCTTTGAAAGTTTTTTTTTTTGCCTTTTTCAACTTTAGGATTGTCGCATCCTATTTGTTAGCCGCCGCGGATCTGAACACGACGCCGGGAAAGTGTTTCGGACGACCTTTTAGACGTCACGGCGGTTGACCGGTAAATTAGTTTTTTTTGCTCCCCCCCCGCTTCACTCTCTGGATTCCCTTTCAACTTCACTAACATTTGAATAAAGACCAAAAACACAGAGGAGAAAGACGTCAGATTCAAATAAATGCTGTTTCATCTGCAGCTCCAAACAGAAATTATTAAGGAGAAATGACTTTACGCTCAGTGTTTAAAGAGTCTGAAAGCAAACAGGACTCAATATGACGCTAGATTCCACCTTCAGAGTCTAACAGATGTATTAAATCTTACAAATAAATATTGTGAGTTGTAAAATAGTGAATTTATATGATAAATAAATCTGTAAAGTTAATAAAAGTCTCACATGAATGATTAGAAAATGAATCACAATCTGTTTCAGTGTGAATTTCGGATCATAATTTTGCATTAGTTAGCATTATTTGCTATTATATAGTTCATCTTATTAATATAATAAATGTGTCTCTCAGTCTTGGCCCGCTGTGAGATTTTTTTAGACGTTTTCTAGATATTGTCATAAAAATTGAGATTAAAAACGAAGTCCTAAAGATTTAAGAGTTCGTTTTGACTTGATTGAACGTCTTACATTTCACCTTGAAATCTGTATCTCGATTATGAAATTAAAAACACAAAAAAAAAGCCAGAATTGATTGATTATTAATCACGAAAGCCAAAAAAACCTGAAAAACTAAATTAGACGTGATTAAATGTGCAGCTCAAGCAGCAGTTTTTTTTAGTAGCATCATGTTGTAACTTCTCACATTCATACTGCGCTACAGGATGACATTCAAGACGTTCAAAACTCCTCGCTCAAGGGCCACCACGCAGGTATTTCTTATTCAGTCCCACCACTCCCCCCCACCACCCCCCCAACCAAGAATCTCAGAGCCAGAACAGGATCGAATCAGAGAGAGACCCCTCCGGTAAAAAAAGGCTCCCCTCTTTTTTTTTCTCTCGCCTCCCACAGTAACAGCAGTGGAACAGGAACGTTAGCTCGCGGCTCGTCTAGCCGAGTGTCCTGCCTGTTTTCTCCCTCGCCACTCTCTCCCTACCTCAGGAGGTATTTTAGTACAAGTGGGATTAAGCTTGTATATCCCGGCCCCTAGCTGTTATGTCGGGGATTATGATGCTGAGGGCGGGGTGGGGGGAGAAGGGGGAGGGAGGAGGAGGGAGGAGTAGTGGGTGGTGCTGTATGCTCTTCCGTTTGCTGGTGTCCCTTGTGATAGGTGTGCATGGGCGAGCCAGGCAGGTTGGCAGTCTGAGGGACTGAGGGGCAGTGAGGTGGCGAGGGGGGGGGGGGCGCTATACCTGCTAGCGGCGTTCGGCTAGCGTCCAGACGATGAGCGCCAAGAGCTGGGAGGGGTAGATTGAGTTCTATTCTTCTTCTTTCTGCCGCGGCTTTATTTTCTGGAGGGGAAAAGCTTTTAAGAGCTCACGGAGGCTGATCGAGGCCGGGTCAAACTCAGGAGGAGCCAAATTCATTGAACTGATTAAATATATAAAGAGAGAGGCGGCTCGTTTTCTAATACAATTAGTCTCTGACAACTCTTTTTTTTTTTTTGGTTGATTTGAAAGAAAACAGATTTTAACCACCTTATTAATTCATAGTTCTGTTCTGATTTATCATACCGTGAAGTGACAGACAGTTCAGGGTGCGTTCACCTCGATTTCACCTACAAATAATATGTTTTAGATAATTAATTTTACCTTATTACACTCCACCTCCCACCTCAAGACCATATTTTTAAGGTTTCATACTCTGCCCTGCATTGTGCTTGGATTAGTTTAATGACAGGGTGTTATTTTAAATCTAATCTATCAATGCATACATTATATGTTCATATTTTGGGTGCATTTTTATAGTAGTAGACATCTGTAGAAATAGTTTCTGAACGTCAAAAAAGGTTTTGTTTAAAATCTGTTTCATTATCTGATCTTATATCCAGATTATAATAATTAAATTAAGAAATTAAAGTTTGTAAAATGACTAAAACTATTAAAATAAGACCTAGGCTGTTAAAAAAAAGAAGAAAAAACAGACTCTCCATTCAGGTATAACACCATGTAGGTGTTGTTAGGATTAACCGCCGTCTAACTCGCCTGCAGCATCTCAACGTGACTGTGTCCCATCCCCAAGTGACCAATCGGAGGAGCGGGCAGACAGGAAGAAGGGCTGTAAATTGAGTGCTACTCATTAAAGTGACATTAATGGCATTATTGAGCACGGAGGAAAAAAATGAATCACGGAGAAATTGGCACAGGAGAGCGGCGGTAAAAAGGGGTCTGGCGGAGCGCCAGTCAGGAGGGCGGACGTGGATAATGTCAGGAGAACATCTAGTCAGAGGAGCAGGAACTGCACGGAGACTGAAACTGACCTCGGTAACACCGCAAATGACGGCTATTTAACAACCGCACGCCGGGTTTCTCTCTCTCTCTGTGTGTGTGCCGCCTGAATGAGAGTGTCTGCAATTGCACGCTTGTTTCTAAGTATTACACGATTGGCGACTGCTCAAAGGCATGCTCCAAACATGTAGACTTTCACCATAAAGGATGATTTCCCCTCCAACACCGGTTGCTATGCCAACTTTTATGAAAACTAGGGACCTAGTTAACGCTCTTCTCCCTCTGTTGTATAAATATTCTTGTAACAGGCAACAGCAACAGTATATTAAAGCCATAATACTCATAATAAGGATGCTGTTGACTGTGATGACTGATGAATAATCACAGTAAAGCCTTATTTGGTGTTGCAATGCTTTTGCTGAGGACTTGCACAAAAGATATACATCTGCAGCACTGCAAAAAAAAAAAAAAAAAAAAAAATGCACATCTTCTTCGTCTTTGATGTTATCTCTTTTTAAGTCCTAGAAGTCCAGATATGAAATGTGCCTGTAGTGGAGGATTACACAACAACGTATTAGGGCTGCATATGACTCCGCACAAGTGTTTCCATTCAGAACTGAGATCAACCACGATTCTTAGCTTTTTATACAAAGAACTATTTATTCAAATCAACATTTTCTTTGATTATTAGCTTCTAGTGAAGGACAGTATCCAACTGCATGAGTTCAAGATTCTTTAAAGGATAATTAAGACTCTTCAGAACACTTTTGAAAGTTCATGTTTTTAAAGAATTCGATAAAAATCGAGTATCTTTGTCCAGTAAAGTATTAATCTGTTGTATTGGGTTAGAAAGACTTTTTTGTGGTTTTCAGGTTGTTCTTCCTCACCAACACTGGGTTTTCCCCAACTCTGACATTTTTTTTTGTTGTTCCTAGGAAGGTTTTTTTTTCTTTCACTGCACTTTACTCTGCTGTCTCCCACGCACATTACATTCATTATATCAATCTCTTGCCCTTTTCTTCTTCTTCTTCTTCTTCTTGTGAGCAGTTTGTCACGTGGAGTGGCACGCAACAGGATATTTGTCACATAAAAATGAAGATTGCATTGTTTAATTGTGCAGACCTGCAATATGTTTATGAATTGGTCGACTTTAATTGCGTCACAAAAAAAAAAAAAATCAAGAAAAAGTGACATTTGATCTTGAAAATTCTTGACTTTTAGTGGAAACAGGTTGAAATACAACTTTAGGATTATGTTTGCTGTGATGATTAGTTCATTAGTCAATAGACAAAGTACAACTGGAGGCTATTTTAATAACTGATTAATCAACTTTTTACAATATATATCCAATAATTGAGAGAATAATCAGCAGGCTAATTCATAATGAAAGTTTTGCCCTTTAGTCAGTCAGTTTGCCTTTCTGCTCCACCTTTCTTGCTCAGGCACACACCATCAGAGGGGGGGTTGTGATGTGGTGGGTGGGTGGTGGGGGGGGAGGTGCATGTGGTAAGAGGTGATGTGGAGGAGGTAAAAGGGGGGGTGGGGGGGGAATGGTGAAGGCGAGTGCTCTGTGAGTAGTCAAGGCCGCCATCGGCAGCCGGAAACCTCCGGTTGTCCGGTCAGCGGCAGCAGCATGAGGAGGGGGGGCGGGGTTACACAGAGGTGTTGGGGGTGGGGGGGTTGGGGTGGTGGGGTGGAGGGGGGGGGAGGGGGTACTCACTGACAGCCTATAGTTCTGCATCATTTTATCAAACTCCTCGTCAATTTTTTTGTATTTCTCCTCAGTGCGGGGGGTGAGGGAGAAGGGCTCCTCGGGGTCTGGGCTCTCAGAGTCCCGGTGCTCTTTCTTGTTCAGAGCCTTCGTTCCCCAAACAAAAGAAGAAGAGGGCAGACAGAGAGAGAGAGACAGAGAGAGAGAGAGAGAGAGAGAGGTAGATAGAGAGAGAGAAGAAGAAGAGAAGTGTAGGTTAGATAAGGTGACAAAAGTGTGACGGTACTCACGCCGTAGCGTTTGAAGAGGCTGTCCAGGTCCTCGGTCTTGCGGTACTTGTCTTCGTTTAGCGGGCTTTGGTCGATGGAGTCGTCTCCGTCGGGCTCTGGGCTGTTGCAGCCATTAAAGCCTTTCTTTCGCAACGTCTGAAGCGGTCAGAGAAGGGGGGTAGAGGAGGAGGAGAAGGAGGAGGCACATTTACATACATTTCATTTTTTCATGCACATGTGGGATTACAAACACTTAGTGAAAAAGCATTTTTTGATTTTTACAGACACAAATGACCATCTGTACTTGTTTGCACCGTTATCTGCTGACTCCTACACTGTTGGTTGGAGAAGAATCAAGCAGTAATAGTCAGATGGAACAGTTTTGACCCTTGTGATGACATACAGTGATTCTTTTTCTTTTAGCGGCTTGAAAGAAAACACAATTTCAGCCTCTGATAATGCTCGATCGATCCGTGAGGTCGACGTTCGCGACATCTGCTGCCCACCTGAAAGCAAGTTATTACCAACGAACCTGTACTCGCTAAAACCCAGCAGGTGCTCTGGAGAAGTCGCGGGTTAAAAGGGTGAAGGAACGACCAATTCCAAACGGGAAAAAGCTTTGAAATCAAAAGAATGCGGCCAGAGAAGGATGTGGCCCCCCCCACCCCCCCACCCCCCTCAATCTCCACCGAGTCCAAAGAATCTGCAGAAGCTGCCCGTGGCACTTTTACAGGGCGAGAAACTAAGTATAAACCTGAGCCGCATGTCAGAAGACACACTGAGGCGTCACACCTCTGCACACACAGCGGCTAATCAACAGTGTTAGTAATTGGTGTGAAGCTTTTGTGTGTTGAGGAAAGTGGTTGAGAGAGAGGGGAAAAAAGGGTAAAGGGTGAGTTAGAAAGCACGCGGTGGCTGTGGTGGCGGTGGCGGTGTTAGCGCCACGGCTAACGGCAGTCAGGTTGTGTCAGTGTTAGCACACTTTGGAAAAGGGGTGAAAAGAGAAAAGAGTGCGGGTGGTGGGAGAAAGAGATAGAGGCTCTTATTTTTGAGAGGATTCTGCTAAACGAGATTTGCCATTAAGTAGCTTTGCCTGGTGGGCCTCATGACCACACAGCCCAGCAGATAGATCCTCGCAGCAAAATGGATCTTAAACTGGAGAGCCGGAGAGCCTTCTGTGGTCCAAATACAAGCTTTAGCTCTGAGTGGAAATCCCTCGCCTTGAAATCTATCAGCAAGAGGAAACAAGACACTGCAAAAAAAAAAAAAAAAATCTATTTAATCAAGACAATTTCTATGCGTATGTGAAGAATATTACAACAAGTTTCCCCCCCTGATAGACTCCTTTCAAGAATTTCCTGGATTTCCTCGTCTTGAAACAAGAAAGAGGCAGGTCGCCGCGCTTGAAACGAGAAAAAAATGATTTTGAAAAGACTTGAAACAAGTGTTGGAAAGAAGATGAAGGGATTTACAGCGCTGGCAGATGTTTTCTTCATTTATTTAATCCACTGTTAATGTAACAATATTGATGTACAGCTTTAATTTGATGCTCGCTGTGAGTTTCAAGAGTAAGACATTTTAAAGTGGATCATCTCATAGATTATCAATAAGGAACAAAGTACGCTGAATATTTCACACAACCTATATTTTCTATAATTGACAACCACCTGCTGTATAATATGTGACTGCAGTCTAGTGGTGGTCTGATTAAAACATAAGCACATGTTCCACGACTCCCACCGCTCACAATCACTCTTAAGTGAAGATGATTCAACTGCTTGCAATTCAGCCTTGGAAGCGGAGCCGGCGGGAACTCGTACCTGCAAGAGCTCCTGATTAAACCCTGAGGAGGCAGAAACACAGAGTCTTTTAATTTTTTTGGATGAATTAGCCTTAAATCCTCAAAAAAAAAAAAACAGGTGAGGGCAGAAGGGGGTAATGATGCCATTTGGATGTCAAGGTACTTTCAGTTTTAATAACAATAGCTCTCTTTGATATGAATCTCATTAAAACTGGAAGCCGTTGTTATTATGGCGGTGTCAAAGCGGCGTTTTATCTACCCACAGAAACGGGTTATTAGACAGATTTGTTCCAACACGGAGACAAGTCGCCTGATTCAGCTGTTCGGCTTCACCAGGAACGAGTCAGCGCTCTGATCTGCAGCTTAATGCAAATTTAACGTGCGGGAGCAGCCGCCGCCACCGCCGCCACACGCTTTGTTGTCCGCGGGTTCATAGAAAACCCCACACTTCTGCGGCCAGCGGTTGGTGTGTGCGGATATGTGTGTTCTGACCTAAAAAAAAAGAAAATCGAGGGGAGGGGGGGGGGGGGGGGGGGGGAAGAATGGTGGTAAAAATAAAATAAATAAAAATAAAAACGACTTGGACATGACAATGACGGCATGTGACAGAGGGCTGTGTGGAGGACGTGATCGAGGCGTGGACCTCCTGCCCCCCCCTTCCTCCCCCCTCCTCCCCCCGACTGTCAGGACATAAAAGAGATAAAAAGCCTGCAAACAAAACTGTGCTGCCATGTTGGTGCATCATTCACATGTAGTGACACACATAGAAACACACACACGTTTGTTCTTATATACTCATACAGACCCAACATCACTGTAGTTTTAACCATCACTTCTATAACTTCACTTCACTTCTATCAACACATCGTCCTCATAATGTCATTACAAAACATAAGAAGTCACACCGTCAGACAGATTGTACATGAGCCGACAGTTTATCCAATGTCTGTATAATGTTTACAATAATCCCTCACTGCACAGACGACTGTGTGTGCATGACTATAGTAAGGTCAAAGGTCAAAGTTGCTGGTCTATGTGCCGATTTTGGCGCAAGTTTGCAGAGCCGAGCCGTGTCAGCTACAAGTTACTCTGTGTTGTTCAGGACTCTGATTGGTTCGTTTGATTGGATCAGAACACAGAGACCCGTTGGAGGAAGTGGTCTCGGTTCGGTTGTGAACGAGTTCTGGGGTGGTTTGTTCGTGGTGGGAACAGATCAGACCTCCTTCTGATGGACTACAAGGCTGCAAGTTGGTTCCCGTAGCCAGGAGGAGTGAAATCAACAGTTTCTAGCAGTTAACTGGAGGATGAATCAACGTCTGACCTAAAGCAGGTTCTCTTTTTGATATTTGGGCAGATTGGAGCTTCTTCCTGTGTTTACATTCTCCCTCCTGCCTCAGACAATCTGACCAATAAGAGGAGAGAATGTTCTCATCTGGCTTTTTGTGAAGCATTTTGGTTCACTTTAATCTCTGTCTTTGTAAAAAAGAAACAAAAACAATAAGTTTTCCAACTGATTCAAACCAGAACAAACAAACTACAGGTTTATAAATCATAACATTCATGCCACAGGAAGCAGCAGGAATGAGGCACCATCTTGAACCATCACATCCAGTTCTGTTGACACCGTGATAAACTGTGAGTGATGTTTCCAGCAGACACTTCTGGCTAATCATCATTCGATTTTTTTCCCTCCAAATAACCTGAATGTTTCAAACCGGTCTTATTGTTCCGACTGCTCGTATTTCACGCCCCTTCGTAGAGATGTTGTTGTGTTTCCAGATCTCAGCTGTTATGTCATCACAATGTTCTCAAATGCTTAAGTCTTAAGCTTCAAAAGGCTTTTTTTTTGAAGAAGTGAGGACCAGACAGAATATCCTCACTCTGAACCCTCCGACTGAAATTACTCCTCAAATGAAATGAGATATATTTCACTTCCTTCTTACAGCGTCTCTACTTTCTTTCACTTGACATTTTTTGGTCATCGCGAGCTCGTCTCTGTCTTTCTCTCGTGTAAACACCACTGATATTTTGTGAACATTACAGTGCAAACATGGGCATCTTTCCCTCTCTCTCTCTCTCTCTCTCTCTCTCTCTCTCACAGTGAACATTGTGTGTTACATTACAGTACATTAACATGCTCTCTCTCTCTCTCTCTCTCTCACACACACACACTCTCTGTAGTCCACTGATCAGCTTGTCTCTCAGTCAGTCAGCCATCTGTTCACCTGTCCGCTGTCTCTCTCTCTCTCTCTTTCTCTCTCTCTCTCTCTCTCTCTCGCTCTATTGTGTTGCCAGGGTAAGATTCACCCTGCAGAGCACCGCACAGGCCTCTGACTGGCTGCGGCTGCTGATAAGCCCCGCCCCCTCCTCCCTCCCCTCCCTCCCCTTCCTTCCCCTCTGGCTCGCTTCCTCGCCCACCCGCCTGTCCTCCCGCCCTCTGTTTCCAGCCCTCCATGAAGCGCTTCTGCTTGCTTTCCTCTCCCCTCTTTTTGTCTCTCTCTCTCTCTCTCTCTCTCTCTCTCTGTCACCCTCTCATCTCCCGGCTCACCACCTTTAACGCAGCTCTCGCTCTCTCTCTCTCTCGCAGAAAAGTGCAAAGTGTCACACTCGTCCTTCTGTGTTTTTCACCCTCAACATCTCTCTCTCTCTCTCTCTCTCTCTCTCTCTCTCTCTATCATTCGTTCTTGTAATGCCTCCATATGTGACTCTCCCTGGTCGCCCATTTACTCGCCTCCTCCTCCTCCTCCTCCTCTCATCTTTTTTATTCTCTTTCCCACCACACTCTCTCTCTCTCTCTCTCTCTCTCTCTCTCGCTGTCCTCTTTTGCCCTGCTCTCTCTCTTGACCCGTTCCCAGAGCTTTCCCATCATCATTTCTCTCTCTTCCCTCCTACTGCTCTTCATCTCTTACTCTTTTTCTTGGGCTGAGTATTAAACATCTACACATTTTCTGGTAGCGGAGTACCAGACAGATTTGTCTTGTCAGCGTATTCTTGGATCAATTAGTCCTTCATTTAAATCAGGATTCTGCTATTTTTAGATTGTATTTTATTTCTGTAAAGTTCTTGTATGACTGTTTGTGTTCAGACAACATTTAAAGATCCACCCCAGAATAATATTTGGTGTCTCATATCGTTTTCCCACAATCTCCTCTTCAAAATCTCCTCCTTCTCTCGTCCTTAAAAAAAAAAAATCCAGAATCTCTGAATTTGCAAATATTTTTTCATTTCCTACTTCCACATCATGCTTATGTAAGTCGAGTACTGAACCACAACTGGCTCCAAACCAAGGGCGCCGGAAGTAAGGGGTCCAAGGGGCCACTTTACCCTCCTCCCACATTCTTTTAAAGTCGGGAATCACTGCATCCCCGCAAATGCCCCTGTATTACAAAACTTACGGTAAAAAGACATTTCAATCATTTCTGTCCACTGTAAGATATACGGTAAAATAAAGTAGATAAAGAGGACCAGCTGACGTGCTGCTGTGACTTTATTTCTAAGTGAAATGATTGTTCCTTAATTGGACGCTAACGACCAGGCAACCAGCCAATCAACACACACGGTTTGAAAGTTCATGTGAATTGGTTAATTCACATTGGTCCAAAGCATTTCCCTTTCTAAGTAAAGGCAATCGAGATGCTCCCAAAGTTTATTTAGGCTCACAACAGCCTGGCATGTTGATCATTTACGAAGGTGAAGCAGTAGAAAGTTGATTTATCATTAAATGTGGATTAATCTAATATACATATATATATATAATGACGAAGTGGGTAAAGGCAAATAATAGAACAGCTAGAAAATTACATCACTTTACTGTAATGCAGCCTTTAAAACCAGAATAAGAAAACACTTTCAATCCCGATATTACGATATCCAAAATCTAAGATGATATCTAGTTTCATATCGCGATCAAAATAATAAAAAAAGTCTTATTTTGAAACACTGTGTAGCTTCTGTTTTGTCCACTATTACTTTATAAATACATTTATACTTATACATGTGTATGTGTGTGTTCTGTATGCGCTGTATAAGCATTTCTGAGTGTGCATTTGTGTCAGTGTATGACTTTTACTATATATGCACCTTTGTGTGTTAATATGTGTTTTTCTGGATAATGACTGTGTACTTTAACTGGACCTAATATGACCCGACTAGCAGGCAGAGTCCAGCCTGCAGCCCAGCTCTGGTCAACACGCAGCACAATGCAATGTCACGCTTTATTGTAATGTGTCACATACAGAAGTGCAGAGGCAAGTCAGGCAGGCACACACACACACACACACACACAAACACACACACACACAGCCCCCCCCCTCAGTTAGTCATATGGGACACCGTGTCCACAGTCCCTCCACAGCGCTGGCTGCCACCCTGCTCAGATGTTGTATTATAGATCAGTAGATGTTGTTTGTGGGTGAGGAAACTGTCAGAGAAAAATAAAAATTTGTTTTGTTTTTTAGTGATTTTTTTTGGGTATAAAATCAATAATGCATAAACTTCAGAGACAGAAGTAGATTTAACATTAATCTCTTTTCATAACTGACCTGTGAATGTTTTACAGTGTTTTCTTTTAAAAAGGAAACATATTCTGCACATTTCCAGGTCTATATTTTTAATCAGGGGCTCTACTGGGATATCTCTGCATGATTTACAGTTAAAAACTCTGTTTTGCAGCCCCTCCCTCCCAATTAACCCTCTCTGTTCTGATTGGCCAGCTTCACAGGAAGTTGTGTCTCGGCTTGTCAGGCAACGTCAACAAACCATGAAACAAACCTTTTTTTTCTCCTTCTTTACTTAAAATGTCTTACATACATCCGCACATATCTGACGCAAACAACACATGGGAAAACCTTAGCAACCACCTTAGCAACCAAGGCTATGCACAACTAGCTCGTCAGCGAGGTAGAAAAAAAGCGTTCAGAGCAGGTTGAAGCCCTGAGTTTTGACTTGCAGGGAGCATTTCTACATACATTAACCTCAAGTTTTGGAACTGTGACCCTGTTTAAAATCTGATATCATAACAATATATAAATATATGAATAACAGAAAACCAGAAAAAGCATAATATCTCCCCACTGTTTGGTTTCGTGTGCTTCTTGTAAACTTCTTTTAAATGTGTTAGTTTCTGTTTTGTAACCCATCACTGCCCAAACAGCCATTACTGACTGGGAATTATTTATCCATGAGGTTAATGGACCACTGCTCCCGCCGGCTCCCAGGGGTCTCAGGACAACTTGCTTAGTTACAGAGGAAGGCAGACGACCTGTCAGCCAAAACAGATAACGTTTCCTACCACTGATGGAGAGGCTGAACAGAGGGGGGGGGGGGGGGGGGGTCGTCATGGTTTACTATACTGTAAACTGTCTGTTTATGTTTTAGAGAGTTCAGTATCTCTACAATATGTGCGAGTCTGGAAATGAGTCACTAATTTGTCAATCAAGCACTTCCAGTACTTAATATCTTTTTAATGGAGTCTTTGCCCTTTTTCATTGTGTGTCTATTAATCATTTTGTAAGAAGATTTCAGCTGCGAACACTCTGTGACGTCTGCTGTAGAAGACGTTTCTGTGCGTTCCTTCACCTTGAAATGCTCCAGTTTTTTTTATTCTTTTACATTTTCGATTGTATTTGTACATTTGTATCTTCCTCCATCATGGTTTTAATGTCGTCTGCTCTGCTCTCATCTCCAGCTCTCTGCGCTGCTTCCTGTCTCCGTCTCACTCCTCTCAGGCCATTTCCTTCATCTCCCCAGACCCCACGTCATCCTCAAGCTGTCTGTACCACATGCCATCAGACTTTCCCTCTTTCCTCTCCCTCCATCTACACACCTGTTCCCACTTCTCATCGGTCCTGCTGCAGTCACCTGGCCTACTCCGCCCACCGTTCACCTGCAACTCACACAACAGCCCGGATCCTTTGTTCTCCTTGTCAGATCGTTGTAGTTGTCATGTTGCTTTTGAATCCTGTTACCTGGACCTGTATCATATCTGCACCTGCCTGTCTGGATGTTTCCTTGTTTCATCCCTGCTGCTGTTTGGATTGTTTGGACTTGCCACTCATGCCTGTGAGCTTCTGAATCTTTTCTTTTTGACGATAAACTCACTGAACCGTCCTTCCTGCCTGCCTCCATCGTCTGCACTCGGGTCCACCTGACTGCACTCCACCGTGACGAATGTTTCTCTACACTTACAGATATTAAGAATCCTACATCCCTTCAACACTAGTCGATTTAGTATTCTGCCTAAAAGCAGCAGTCCACCCAACATGTGTAATATATATATATAACTGTAGTGTATAGTCCTGATATGTAGTTATTCTTGTTTATAAAGTCCTTTTAGAGTGAAATAAACTTCACAGGATTCAATCGAGTCTCAGGGAAAGTGGTCAGCTGACCTTTCTCTGACCAATCATGTACGTGCGTAGACAGGTCTTCCAGTGACATCATTTAGCCCAGATTAGGACCTCAGGGTATGACAGGTCTTAGGAGGAAGTCCTCGGAGTCTGGATGGCAAAGTAGGATTAGCTGAGAAAGAGCATCTCCGTGGCAACAGAGACATCACCTCCAACCTGTATGTGCTGGGTCTGGATAAACCAAGGGTTTGTTTCCCCAGAATGCCCTTTGACTGTTTTGTGTAGTTTCGAGGCCTTTACAGCGTGTAACACAATCGGTTACTTAAGGGGCGAATCCTGTCAAGCGGCGCCGGCGGCGTGTGCGATACGTGAGGCTCCTCCTGGCCGCGACCCAGGAGGTAACGGGGCGGTGCCCGAAGTCCTTAAGCCCCCGCGGCGAGGCTCGCCGGTGAGATCTGCCTTTCCTTGAGCCGCTTAAAAAAAAAAAAAAAAAAAAAAAGGGCATCCCCCACTTCTCCGCCCATCTTCCTTTCTCTCCTCGGCTATTCATCGCTTGGTCTTTTTAGCATTTCACTCGCTCGTGTTCCCTCTGTCTCTCGCTCTCTTCCTTCCTTTGCCCTGATTGGGATCTGCAGTCAAGCGGATTAACACATTCTGGCAGAAGAGGCAGGCTGCCCACACACACACACACACACACACACACACACACACACACACACACTCTTTCAAGCAGCACGTGCACCTCAGAGAGAGGCTGTGTGTGCATATGTATTGCCTCTCAGCCTTGCACTGGAGTGAAGGAATGTCCAACCGTGTGATGAATACTGAGTTCGTGCCTGCACGCACACACACACACACACACACACACACACACACACACACACACGCCTCGATGTGAACTTAAGTGCCTCTAAGCGTACAGGGACGTACAGTGCATGCAGGGTGACATACACTAAGCATAACACATGAGTGTGTGCGTGTGCGTGACTATATCCACACTTCATAATTTATACTCAAAAGCACTTGCTTGGAGAGACTCACGGAGGCAGAGCGGCAAATGGGCACATTTTGTGACTATCCAATTATCCTCTCTCTCGCTTTCTCTCTCTCTCTCTCTCTCTGTCTGTCACTCGGTTACGTCTCAGCTCTGTCCTCCACCAGCGATGTTACGCCATGTGCCAATGCAGATAATCTTACGACTTAAATAATTATTGTATAATTCAGTCACACTGTCACACTGGCTGTTGAGAGTCTGAAATCCCCTGAAAAGTCCCCACATCGTATGTCAAGTGTTTCTGTTTCATGTGACTAGTCATCACGCCCTTTGAATGTCCAATACGCTTCCATGTGACCCAAACAAAAGACAGAGAGAGGCAGACACAGGAACTTTCCTACAAAATAAGACTGATACACAGCGCTAGAAAATAAATATGGTGATTGGAAATGATAAAGTGATATCTGATCTGTTCAAAGATTTAGTTTTTTACTGTTTTTACTGGTCTGTCTCAGTGTTAAACATTCATTATTGAGACTCAACACTTCTTGACAATGCTTCACAGTAAAAGCCTTCCACATGAGTGAAGGGATTATACTCCTCAACCTTGAAAAGGAGAAAATATCCAATAAAATCACAATGAAAGCATCTTTTAAAGAAAGACCTTGGTCTGTTTTGTGGTTGTGGTGTAAAAGGTTGTTATATGATGGTTTATGGTGGTTATATTCTCTACTTAGTTATTCTATTAAAGGTCTGTTAGTCTGGTGATATTCTAGAGTTTGTTTTTTTGCTAATAAATATCATGAAAACATCAGAACCGGATAACAAATATCACCTGCGTATATCTTGTTCCTCTGTTGTCCAAAAACTATTAAAACAATGTTAATGAACCACACAGCTACACATTACCACAAACACGCACACACACACACACACACACACAAACACACACACACACACACACACACACACACACACACACACACGGTAGTTTATTTTGATTTAATCCCACATATGAAACTGGATATTTGGGAGTTTTTAAAGATTTACATCTTAAGGCAGAAACAAACTGTCTTCAGGCTGAGTGCTAGTCAGAAAGTATATAAGTCAAGAAAATACTTTTCTTTGCTGACAATTAAAACATATAGAATAACAGCAGTCTTATGCTTTTAATGGAGCTACTTGAGGATTTTCCACTTTTCCTCAGTAATAATTCGTAGTTAATGTCTCCAGATTTTACTCCACTGAATCTATGTGATTCTGTAGTTACATAACATCATAGAGTCATTAAAACAGATGTGTGTTAATGTAGTTTAAACACTGTTTTGTTAGCATTTTGCTGTATTTGCAGTATGGTATAGCTATGTGTATGTTTTAGAGACTTTGTTTGGCCTTAATGATTCACTGCAAATGCAAACACTGAGGATTAATGGAGAATGGGTGGTGGTGAAGACAAGGACGTGTGTGCTGCTGCACATCTGGCGATGGGGACAGCTAAGGACAAACGCTGAAGAAAGTTGCCTCTCGGCCTACAGAGACGATGGGTGAGGTTGTGTGCGTGAGGAGGGGTGGGGGTGGGTGGGTGGGGGGGGGGAGTATAGAGGCCGGTATAGGAGGGAAGCTCCCATGTAGGACACACACACACACACAAACACACACACACAGACACACAACCAAGAGGCTCACCAGGCCTGAATATTGTATGAGGCGTACTCATGGGCCACTGCAGAGCGTGCAAACAGAGAGAGAGAGAGAGAGAGAGTACACACACACACACACACACACGCAAATGAACACACATAAAGAGAGAGAAAGAGACAGAGCGATACACTTGAAAACACAAACACATGTACGCACACAAACAGGGCCAGTGGAGCTTGAGCTGATGTGGCCTGGAGCAGCCAAACGCCCTGCCACGAGACACACACACACACACACACTCACACACACACACACACACACCCACACGCACATGCATACACTTAAGAGCCATCTGCAGCTGGAGATACAGCCTACAGAAAGGCTTTACTGCTGACACTCTGAGACAGACAGAACGAGAAGGATGGGAGAGAAGGGAGAGACGGTCGTGACCGAGCGAATCGAGAGATTAGGAGGAAGAGGAGAGAGGAAGAAGAGTGACAGAGGCACCCAACTCTTCTCACCTCAGTCCTACCCTTCAGCCCGCTCGAAACCACCTTCACCGACACTTTCACTCAGATTTCAGACATTATTGGACTTGATCCACAAGTTGAAGAAAATCTCATCGGATGAATAATGCATCCAACACACAAACCTCAAACTCCTTTTCAACCAAATCGTCTCAGACAGTAAGACACCCCAAGAACAAAACACAGGAAGTAAATCACAGCAGAAGAACCGTGAAGATCAAGCTAATTACTCAGATAAAACCAAAGGTTTTTCTTTGAGATGCAATATTCTCATATGAAGAAACAAAAGTCATAGCTGGGAAGTCGAGAACACGACTGTAAGATTCGTTCATTCATCATGAGGAGTACTACTCCCGTCTGTGAAAACTGCAGTATAATGTCTTTTGTGGCTCTGGAGGAGCTTTGTCAAGGCTGAGAAAATAACTCGAGGGTTATTTTGAGGCTTTAGACTTCAAATATTTGACAGAAACCTGCGTTATAAACTGGATTTATAAAGATGAAGGCCTCTAACAGGCTAGAAAGGTCTAACAAAAGGATGCTATAGGATCCAGCGTTACTTTATTTCTTTATATCTCTTGTAACTTTTTGTTGTTTCCATTTAAAAGTGCGAAACTAAAAATCACTGGAGTACCACTTTAATGTCAATAAACTCTGACCCCTCAGCCTAATATTGATACTGCTGGAAATGGAAGCATGATTCGCCGCAGCCTGGAGGTTTGTGTTTTATCAATCGGTGACAGTCAGAAACAGAAAACTCTACTCTGATAGGTTATTAGAATAGTACTACACCCGGAGCAGGGACTTTTCTGGGGTAAGACGCTAAATTTAGACCCTGATTCCTGCGGTTCAAATACAAGTTAAGTTCCTGAGTTCCTACGAAAGGTTCCTGGGAAAAATTCTTGGTTATCCCAGTGGTTATTAGTTGTATTTGAAACACCTCCAGCAGACTACCGCAAACCAGCAATTGATTTAGATGTCGGTGGAAAGCTGCAGACAACTTGGAAAAGAATGATACTTAAAGCAGCAGTGAGAGGACGGAGGAGATGAAACAAATCATCGTTTCAGCCTCGGGGCGTCTTCCAATAAAGTGTTTTGATAAAACAGCCTGAAAGGCGGGAAATAAAACTCATTATTTGGTGTCAAAGTTCACCGCTCTGTGTCAGACTGGTATCATGTGATCATGAAAGAAATTGTTATTTTTTCCTCAGTTCCTTGTTTAGATTATTGTCAACATGTAATATGACTTTGTGTATTCTTGCCCTGATGTGGGAATAATTTCAAAATAATATGGCTAATTTTACAAGATCAGAAATTCCCTGGTAATTCAAAAATAGATGACAGATGGTTCTCGAGTGTTTTAACTTTCATGCCAGTTCTTATTTTACTGGCTTAAAAAATGTTTTGACTAGCTTTCCCTCTCATTTTGGAAAACTTGCGGTGTGTTTTATTTTGAAAAAAAACGACATAAACCTGAGCTGTCAACAGGACAGTAAATACATGTCGGTGACTTCATGTTGACCAATCGTAAACTCCCGCAGCAGTACGTGTAAAAAAAAAAAAAAAAACCACAAGTGAGAAAATATTCAAAGCCGAGCGAGCTCCAGCTTTAAGTCACCACTCCATAGGATCCTCTAAGTGCTGTACTGCAAGCGAACACGGCTCACTGAATCATACCTAACCATCTCGTGTTCAATTCATGAGAGGGCCATTATGTATAAAAGGGTCAGCAAGGCATGTGAATGTGCTCCGTGTCCGCCTGACGAGCTCCAGCGAAGCCTTTTCCCACAGGGACGACAGACATTAGGAAAAAAAAATATATTCCTAATACAAAAACATAAAAACGGAGCTAAATCATTGCCCTCACACCTTCTGTCCTCACCCTCATCACTGACCTCTCTTCTAGTCAGTATGCAAATGAACAAATATTTTTTTTTTTCCTCCTCTTTCTCTCTATCTGGTAGCCATTTTGTGCCCAGGAGGTTTCCGATTGGTTCCAGGTCTTGTCCTTTTGGCTTGTTGTTGTTGTTGTTGTTGTCGTTGGAAAGGTCTCTGGGTAACAACAGGGCCAATGCCAGAGGGGGGAAGGGGAGGGGGAGGAGGGGGGGAGGCCCAGCTGTCCCTACCTCTGCCCTCCCTGTAAGCTAACGGGCAGAAAGCCAGAGTACAACCATAAACAGCACTGGGATGGACTGGACTGGACGACTCCGAACTGGACTGGACTTCCTGGGTTAGACTGGATTTCAGAATAAAATATATTATATGGTGCATAATGAGCAGCTCATTTGCACTTTTTCACCCCATTCTTCTCTTCATAAGAAGGATTTTCATTCAATGTAAGACAACTCAATTTTACTACAAAACACACATAATAACAAAACATACAGGTGTTTCAACCAATCAGCTCCTTCTGTGTGTTTGTTTTGGTAAAAAACAGATCACATTTTAAAAAGGTGAGTCATTGCTATACAGGACTGAACTGGATTCGAGACTTGACTTGAGATCATATTAGATTAATGATATTGAGTCGCCAGATACACAGACTGGACTGGACTGGCCTTGATAAACTGGACTCGACTTAATTAAGTCTGAATGAGTCTGAAGAGAACTAAATTAGATGAAATCTTAATGATCCCGCTGGGGGAAATTATTCTGTTGCTGGTCGGACGCATCGACAATGAGGGAAGACAGACAGTGAGCACAAAACAAACAGATTTTTCCAACATTCGGACACATTAAGTAGAAAAAGCTGTGAATGAAAGTATTGATGTGAATAAACTGAACCTCTAATGTCACCGTTTTACATTTAGATTCATTCAACTTTTCCCGGAGCGTAACGACACTGATGTTTTCCCGCTTTCCCTTCCCTCTCGCCTCCAGGCTTTACCTCGATGATGTCGGCGTTGGTCCGGCTCTCGTGCGGCTCGTTGTACTCGGTGTACTTGAGCAGGACCTTGTCCATGTCGGTGCTGGCGTACTGGAACAGCTTGTTGGAGTGGTTGAAGATGATGAGGGCGATCTCGCAGTCGCACAGCACGCTCAGCTCGTAAGCCTTCTTCATCAGGCCGAACTTCCGCTTGGTGAACGTCACCTGGTGGGAGGAGATCGGAAGGAGAGAAGGAGTGAGGAGAAGGTGGGATGTTTCATTTTTAATCTGTAATAATGAACACAAATAGTTGGAGATTAATTAACCTGCTTCTTAAATGAAGTGTTTCTGGTGCAGCGATCTGATCCTGACATGTTTAAAGTATTGATACTCAAAAAAGAGACACTTCGGAGTCATAAACCGTCATGGACAGATAACCAAATTAAAATCATGTGGACCTTCATAGCTATGTGTATAATATAAGTAGTATAGTGAAAGTGATTAAAATCAATGTTTTTCAAAAAAAAAAAAGAATAAACAAGACAAAAAAAAATATGAAATAATTGTTTTAAAGTCAATTATTTTTAGCAAATTTCAGTAACTTCTTGCAGCAGGAGTGCAGGAACAAAGATAAAATCTGAAGAGCGGGAGTAAAAGGCGGCGCTCAGCTGTGACGCAGGCATGCAGCAGCTCTCATTTGTACCCTGAATGACAGACACACACACACAGAGAAGGTTGGTAAAAACTGATATGTTTTGACAGTCCGATGGCCCGTCGGGATTTGTCCCCGTATGTCCGATGACCATAACCTACTGCTGTGGCTGTAAAGCAACCCCCCCCCCCCCCCCCACCCCCCTCCGCGAAATGGTCTGATAACGTTTGAAAAGTCTAGAGGAGCCTCACGGTTAACAGCCAAACACGGGAATGTCGCGCCCGACATGAGATTTAAAAAGTGAATACTGTGAAATACAGAGAGAGATTTATCCGGCGGCATCGTGTGAACTGGTTTCATTCATATGTTAAAGTTCCACACTGCAGGTTTAATGTTCAACGACCATGCTAACTTACTGATGTTTAGCATGTTCACTCTTAGTTGAGCATGCTACCATGCTAACATTTGCTAATTAGCACTAAACATAAAGTACAGCTGATGGGAATGTCATTAGTTTCACAGGTTTTTGATCATAAACCAAACTACTGGACACATTTTCGATCTGATGATGATGATGATGATGATGAAAATGTTCTGCAAGTCATCCTGTGAGGAAAATGAATGTCTGCACTGAATTTCATGGTAATCCATCCAATAGTTAATAAACACTTTATAAAGAAATACACAAACCCAGAAACCAAAAATGGAGGAAAAGTCAGTGTTTATATAAAACTTCATGTATTTTCTTTTTTTTTTTTTTTTTAAATATTTCAGTCTGAGTCAAAGTGTTGGATCAGCCGCAGCTTTACACATTTAAGGCTCGACTTCAGATCATCACAGACCGGAGATGTTCATCAGATGTTAAACAGAAAAAAAATCTGACTTTTTAGCATTTCAACATTTCACCGTTTTATAGCCGTACACGGCCGATGGGGCGCATTAAAGGGGTATTTGAGACAGAGATGGAATTAATTGTGTATTAAACACTAGAAGATGGAGACATTTTTTTTTTTTAGGAGACAGACTTGTAGACAGTCTGACAGAGAGCCCAGACATGCTCTCTTTTCAAGTAACACACTCCTCTCTCCCGTCACATTCACTCTCCTCCTCGTCATTTTCACACTGTGTTATGCTCTTTTCCATGCTCTCTTTCTATGTCGCACACTCTCTCTCCCCGCTCTCTTTTCCACACTCTCCTGTCACACATTATTTCTCTCTCTTTCCCCACACACACACACACACATATATATATTTACAAGCCCCCCCCCCTCCCTCCTCCTCAGTTGTAAACAAGCAGAACAGGACTGGGAGTGTTGCTGAAGCACTGGGTCCCTTGTTGTCTGCTGGGTTTGGCTTTAGAAGCGCTTCCCTGCTATAACCAACTGGTATTTACAATCCAGGGAGATTTGGCTTTGTTTGGATTAAACACACAAGATCGCACAAACACACAAACACACAGAGAGAGAGAAAAGATTAAGAGAAGAGAGAGAAGGAAAAGCTTCAGGATACCACTGCGGTATCTGGTATTATATTTCATCTGATATGTGTATTAAACAAAAAAAAAAAGTAAATGTGTCCACAGATGGGATGCTGGAATTAATAGAAGGTGTTAAAAGTAGCAGACGTGTAAGGTGTAAAGATAATTCTGCATGTTTTTAAGCCTCTTTTACTTTATTATTGAGGTTTTTCTGCTGCATGTAGACTGTTTAGATGAAGTGATGTTGTTAGTAGGTAGAAGTAGTAGACTGGCTGGTGGAGGAAGTGGAACATCTAGCAGATATTTTTCTCATGAGTTGGTGGAAACTCAAACAGGACTTATAGTCGTCACGTGACCTCACACACACACACGACTCCGAATGAATTCTTACGCTGCTCTGTGTCCGTGTGCCGAAATGTCGGCCGTTAACAACGTGATAAGCCGATGCCGTATCATATTATATCATATCATTTTACTCCATAAAAGGTAAAAGTCCTGCATTATTTCAAAATAAAAGTATCAGTCATTTCTTACTTTCCTACCTTGAGGCAAATCTTAATAATCTGTTTTCAGAATATCGTCAGATTAACCCTTAAAGAGTGAAAATTAAAATTGTAGAAGAAGAGTCTCTCTGTTTCACTAACATGTAAACAATATTTTCATGTTTTTAACAGATTGTGTTATGACTGTTTACACTACAGCAGTGCATTATATCTTATTAGCTTATCTCTTGGGTTGTACTGGTGTAAATGTATCCATAATTCTCCTAGAATCAAATATAGAGCTGCAACTGATTAATCGATTAGTCGATCGACAGAAATTTACCTGTTTCAGGAAGATTTGATGCTTTTCTTTGCCACATATGAAAGTGAACTGAATATATTTAGGTTTTGGATTGTTGACTGGAGTCATCTTAGACTCTGGGAAATTATGCTTTTTTTCTTTTTGTTTGCAATTTACTGACATTTTATGGACAAAACAATGAATCTATAATGCAGCCCTGATGAAATACTCAATTGAAGTACTCATAGTTATAATTGTACTCATGTACAGAGCATGACTAGATGTATTTGTTACTAAATGTAATTATAATTTTCCACCTGCAGTCAGAATAATTTTTATTCTTCAGCCAGAAAACAGCAGATTTCAATTAAAATCTGAACCTTTAGTAAAGTAGAAGCCGATGGACTTTTGTGTTTATGCTAATTATATTGTATTATAATACTGTCTATATATCATTAGTGTATTCTAATGAATGCACTAATGATATATTGATATTACAATGATGAATGTAGTGCTTTTAATTGCTTCTATTGTAGGTGTAACCTGCTCTGACACTGACTGTGTTTCTGTGGCTGCAGGCTGCTCCGCCAGCAGCGCAGGTTTGAACCGAGTGTAATTGAAATGAATTGAATAAGGAAAGAAAGAGAGGAAACGATGGAGAGGTAGAGATAAGATAGAGACGTCGAGGATGAAAGCTAGGAAAGCGGCCATGTGAGACCTTCAATCTCTCCATCTTTTCTCTCTCTCTCTCTCTCTCCCACGATCACTCCATCTCGCCGCTCTCTCGCTCTCCTTTTTTTTTTTTTTGCTTCGCCGCCCGACATGTTTAAGCCTCTCTCTCTCTCTCTCATCCCTCCTTCTTCCTCTCTCTATCTCCGTCTTCCTCCTTCTTCGTCTCGTTTTTCTCTCGCCCTCGTTTTTTTCTCTTCCTCTCTCTTCACTCTCTCGCTTTTTTTTTTTTTCCACATCCTCCCTCCCTCTCTCCCTCCCTCCCTCCATCCCCCCCCTTTCGCACTCGCTCACTCATTGCTTCCTGCTGCCACAAATCAAATTATATCGGGGTCGTATCCATGGGCAACCGACTCCCCCTCCCTCCCCTCCTGCATCCCCTCCGCCCCCCATTTCCCACCTCATCACACACTGCTACCATCATCTTACCTCCCTCGCCCCCCCCTTCCTCCAACCCCCCATCTTTATCTCTCTGCCTATCTACATATCTCTCTCTCTCTCTCTCTCTCTCTCTCACACACACACACACACGCAGAATGAGCAGATAAATTATGTGGCGATGTTGGAAAGGGAGGAAATTGCGACTGTGCAGAATGACGAGTGGTTGGTGATGAAGAGACAAGCCGCTGCTAACAACAACAACGACTGCCCTCCTAACAAATCCTGAGGTTATCCAGCATCACCGAAAAACAAACACAACGGCTCCAAACATCCCAACACAACCTGTGTTTGTCTTTTCTTTTCTTTCTTTCTTCTTCTTTTCTTGGAATAAAAGCGGGCAGCAGGGTAGTGACTTCGGGGTCTCAGTTTCGATCCTGGCGTTTGCCACAAAAGAATAAACAAGCTGGGAGGTAATTGACATTAAGAACAGAATTGCCAGGTAACCAATGGCAACTGACGAATAAGACATCCTCAGTGAGGAGAGAAAAGAGAAAGAAAGGGGGCGAGTGGTTTCATCTGTGTGTGTGTGTGTGTGCGCGCGTGTGTGTGTGTCTTGGCGAGGTTGTGGTTGTGTGGCAGATGGATGAGGAAACCACCACTGACAACCACAACCTCCCCTCGCTGTTTCCTGTTGCCAAAACCTCTCTTTCATTTGCTAGCTTACAGCCTCTTTCACACAAAGTTAAAACAAGATACAAATCATTACCACAACACGTTTTACAATCTCTGTCAATCTGAAGAAGGACAGACCAAATAATATATATAATATTATAATATAATGGATGAAACTTGCTTTTCTAATTGAAAAATGTACACATGTAGTCTATGTAGTCTACTTTTTTAAAAGACTGCCCTATTTTCTGTGTAACAAACGCATTTTATCTACTGGTTTGTTGGAGTGTGGAGCTGTAAAGCGTCTGGTTCAGGAAGTAGCTTCTTCCACTGTAAATTCCCATTTCAATGTTTTATTTTTTAATGATGTTCTCAATGTACCTCAACATAGAAACGCAGAACTCTCCTGGATCGTTTAAAGGGGAGACATATTCTGCACATTTACAGCTCTATATATTTATATTCTGGGGCTCTTTGCATGATTTACAGATTTAAAAACCTCCCTCAGTTCAGCCTCTGTCTGAAACAGGCCGTTTTAGCTCCTGTCTCTTTAAGGCCCCGCCCTCATGATGAGCCCGCTCTGTTCTGATTGGTCAGCTTCCACCGTCTCTTGGAGGCTACGTAAATAAACGATAATAGTAGGATTTCACTTCTTTTTCTTGCTCTTCACTCAAAATGGAAACTTCACAAATCCACAGACTGAACTCTGATCTGAAATATGTGAGTCGACAACGCGAACAACCTCAGCAGCAAACACTACGGATCAGATGGCTGTTTGTGAGCGTGTGCAAACGCGGAAAGTAGAGGTCAGGCCCTGGCTTTTGACTCTCACGTTCACCTTCAAGTTTTGGAACGTTTACCATGTTTAACAGACATCTGACATTATAACAGTATGAAAATCACTAAAAGTCACAAAGACCATGTTACGTCCCCTTTAACCATAATATAGGATCTTGCCCTATGCCCATCAGTCCGTCAGTTTGGTATGGCAGCCTGGGTGGCTTGAAATACTACATTTCCCATGAGCCTTAGCTATAGCACATTAAGATTAGAGCGGATACTAGATTATAGTAGATATGTTGGTGCTGGAGAATATGTTGGTCGATGCTGGTAAGAGAAACAGTACAGAAATATCATGTTTGAGATATTTTAGAAACAGTGTCTCAGTTACATACTTTAGTTGTCCAACAGAAAGTGCTGATAAGTTTATTTAATGCTTGTGTATGTTATGCATTTATGTAAAAACCCATTTTTTTGGCCAATATATTAGTTATCAGATCAAACATCCAGAATCACAAAGGTTCTGAATAAGATCTCTTTATTCTTGCAATTGGAAACCAAACATCTTTAGCTTCAGCTCGGCGTTATCGGTGTGCAAAACCTAATTTTTAAGTTTTATGATTGAAAGTTTCTTAGTTGTAGTTGATTTCTCTCCTTCAGTTTTCATGTGCACAGTCTTGTATCTTTATGTTTTTTTTTAATCAAAGAGGCTAAGGCAGTTTACGGCAAGTAATGAAGTTTAATTATATAAAACTGTGTAATTCTTGTAACTTTATGTAACATTAATCACGTCATGTTTTTTTGTAATATGTATATTTTCATTGTCGTGCCCTTTATAAAATGCTCACTTTGAGAAAATGCCACCCCTAGTTAAGGGACCAAACATGGCGTCACCCATGTCCCTTCTTGGACAACGATTGGCCTGAAGTCACATGACCATATATCCAACCCATCTCTGTAGACGCCCCATTGGCTGACACGTGTCTGGATGTATATGATTGGTTGTCTTCTTTGTTTGTAATGTGTTTGATGATGACCCTGATGAAGGCCACGAGCCGAAACGCGTCGGTCAACTGATAAAGTTGTTCTTCATACTACAAATGTTGCTGGAGTTCTCATCTCCCTTTGAGAAAATGAAGACTGTGATAATTAGTCACGTGACTCAGATGTATTTATCACACCTGTGAGTACTCAGCAGTCGTACTGAGTGAACCTGAAGAAGCTACAGGCGAAACACGAACAGTTGTTCGCTTTTAATAAAGTCACAGTAAAGTCATTACAGTGCTCGGTGGTTAATTTTGATTTTCAGGCTAACGCAGTTGTTCATCTTGTGTGCTGATGATTCAACCAGGAGAGTTTCATCGTCTATGAGGAAGTGAACAGACACCTGAACACCTTCACAACTCTATTTAATCTACTTTTTACAGTGTGCTGAATGTTGTTTGGTATGAAAATCATTATGGATTTATGTTTCTGTTTTCTTCTCACACCTTCCTGCTAGAAAGGTCACAGTGTTAGTGAGCAGTCGACCCTCTCTGTGTTATCTTTAACCTGACGAACGCTGCTTCTGCTTCTTTTTTTTTTCCCTTCTACTATGACCAAAAATAAAAAAAAATCCATCAAATCAATCCAAAACGTTTTTAGCCCTTTGTCTCTATATAAGAAATGTGGTATTTGAGATGCTGTCATCTTTCCAGCCGGGACCCACACTCTGAACGCTGTTTATTTTGTAGAGCTTATGGCAGCATCTCTGAATCAACACGTAGGAGGGTGACGGGCTGCATGTACTCCAAAATTCATTTGATTTCCTTTCACAAGCTGCACTGTTTCATTAGCTGAAGCAACACAGAGCAAGCGTATAAAAAAAAAAAAAAAACCCACTTATTTCTTTACGGGTTTAATACTCTGCTCGACTTCAAACGTTGCAGACTTGTTTCTGAACGTTGCTGATAGAAGAAGTGAATCCTGTTTCTCTGTGTAAATTGGTCTGGATAAGTAAATGCTGAGTGTAGTTTTTGGTTCAATACGGAGCATCAAAAAGTCATCACCCCCCCCCCCCCCCCGATCGGTTTGCAGCGGTGATTAAGGAAGCATTCACTGCTTGTTAATGGCAGTCAATGTGTAATCGTTGATTCTGACACTATGACCGTGTATTACCGCCGAGTGCATCACCTTATTGACAAACTGTTCGACACCTGATGCAAACACCGGCTCCATTAACCAGAGCCTGTCCGACCAGAAACAGTCGCGCCCCCCCCCCCCCCCCCCTCCTCCTCCTCCTCCTCCTCCTCCCTTTATGTCCAATTGTCTACTGATGAATAACAAGCCATCATACTTCCCTGACCCCCCTGCAGGCATCGTTTCCTCTCCTTTATGGAAATGCAACCCGCTAAGATTGATGAGGAGAAAACGGAGGATGATTTTCCAAACCCTACGGCCACCTCGCTCTCACACTGCTCAGGTCTTATTCAGCCAGGCACCTTGTTTCTCTCTCTCTCTCTTTCTCTCTCTCTCTCTCTCTCTCTCTCTCTCCCCGGTCTTGTTTTTCTTTTCTCTCTGCTTTTGAAGGTGGGCACGTCAAATCCATTACTCAATCTGCTCAATGGAGCGAAGCCCATTTACCAGTTGACTCATTTTAGATGGATCATTTACCCTTTCATCCTCTCTGACAATGCCACTGATGTAACCAGAGGGACTGAGGCTGTGTTTTGGGGGGGGGTATCATACTTTCTTGCTATTTTTCACTGTAGGCTGTACAGAGGAGGAAGGAGGGGGGGGGTGTCTAAGAAACCCCATGATGGCTCTGCAGAGTCATATGAGCCTTATAAAAAACAATGCTATTATGTTGTTCTGTTGTGATACTGCTGAGAAAACAGCCAGTGTGTTGTTCATGGTACGGGGGGACATGTGAAAGCAGCACAGATCCCTGTGGGATTTTGTTATCGTGCAAGTTAAAAGTTTTCTGTCACCACAACGGAATTCAGTGGCGGAGGAGTGAAAATGATCATTTTCTCAGATCTGAGCGGGGCGGATGTTTGCTTAATCTGAGCAGAAACAGATGAAAGAAACTAATAAAATAGTTGAAAGTTGAAAAAAAGAACTTGTCACTGCTCTCTGGTCCAGATTGTTGATGGTGAAGAAACATGTTGAGGAAGTTAATGCAAACCTTTCTATTGTTGCTATATACACATTATATATATATAAATATCACAAAGCTTAAAGCATGATACATGTATGATACATCCGTCTTCTGCAGCAGTCGTTTTACCAACAGGTGAAATCAAACTCAACAACTTTACACACACAGATGCTGACTTGAGCTTTGTGAGCAATGTTCTTTGAATGCATTATGTTATAGGGTGTTATAGACATATATCAGGATATCACTAATGTATGCAAAAATCACTTATTACGTGACTGAATGGATGCTCACTGAAGTTAATTTAGTTTTTGAATTACAATTTTCTCGCAATATTTACTTTCACAACATTTTCTTACAATGATAACTAATAAATAAACACTTGTCCGAACACAGGATTCATTTGAGATCGATTTATAGCCGACCTGCTCTATTGTAGAATTATTCCTAAGCTTCATTTAATGAAATTATCAGTCGTAACATACGTTTCACTTTCACAGTTATGAGCACGAGCCTTCAGAACAGCTTCAGTGCTCCTTGTTATAGATTCTCCCAAAATCCCTGATTGCGCTGTCCAACACGTTGTTCATGTTGCTTTGTTGTTCTGTATGTTTAATCTACATTTGTTATATCTCTCAACTCATTTATTCAGGTTTTCCTTAAACTTGTCTGCATGTTGTTGTCGCGCTGGTTGCTGGTTGCTGGTTGCTGGTTGCTGATGACTGATGCAGCTGTTAACTGCTGTAAGTGAACTCAGGAAGTTATTAAACATTTGGATATTGTCGGCTCTGTTGATCGGTGCTAACCTGTCTGTTGCGTTCGTCAGTGATCCTCTGAATCTGAATCTTTTTCCTCCCCATGGTTCCGGTGTTGCGGTGGGAGGGGCAGGGGGGAGTGGCGAGGTCAGAGGTCACGGATGGCTTTCGTTGTATTTTCTTCCTCCTCGAATCTCTGATCTCTTCCGGTTCGTCCTCTCCGTGCGCGCTGACTCTGTCGGAAGCAGCAGCCGGGCGGGGAGGCGTGTCACCTCGTAGATTTGAAGAAAAAAAAAAAAAAAAAAAAAGAGGGAGAAGGAGGAGAGGAAGAATGGGGTTCGATGTGCGGCGCCGTCTTCAGATCATGGTCCTGTTTCCGGGGGCAGGTCATCCACACTCTCAGGCTGAACTTGGGATCCTCTGCCCTCCCCTTCACCTCAGCTGGGCAGCTCCTGGAAAACAACACAGAGGCATTCATCAGACGGAGAGAGAGAGAGAGAGAGAGACTCTGAAAAGGGGGGGGAGAGAGAGGCTTTGTTTGTATACTACTGTGACCCACTTTAGCTACTACAAACACTGTCTTTGCCTTGACCCTTTCATATGCAGCGAGAGAATAAATGACGCAGCAATGCATCTGAGGCGCCATCAAATCAGAAGCACATTAAGCTGAAACAAGAGGGGGGGGGGGGTGGGAGTGTTGTGCGGTGCTACATGCAGAGCAGGAGGCCCTCAGGGGCCCGCGAGGAGGGAGGCTGTGCTGTGTCAGCTTCATTAGAGGCATCACCGCCACATCACTGATCTGCTGGTCGCCCGCGGCAACCGGCTGCCCGGTCGGGGCCGCCTGACACGCCGAATGTGATTCCCCAATCGAAGGCAGAGAGCAGAGAGGAGCCGGCGAGTCTGTGGATTCTACATATTTTCCATTTCCAAACAGTGTCCTGTTCTGCGCTAATTTCTCGACAGGAAACAGGTTTTCAGTCTGTGTTCAACGTGATCTGTGTCAATAACGGCGGTGGCGACATGACAGTCAACATTAAATAGATGGAAATTATTCTTCATTTAACTATATAAACCGTTTAAACACAGGATAGCTGGGACTGAGAAGCAATTTTCCATTCTTTTTCAGATTTTCCAGTCTCTCTGGATAGATGTCTAACAGCAAGTATGAGGCAGATTCCTACTGATGACGTTCAGTATTTAAAAGACAGGCTGGCTGATGCTGTTTTGTGTCCGGTAATAACATCACGCCTTATTACCTAAACTGAACGCTGGCCTAATTCCACACAACACAGAGAAAGATGAGGAGCGTACAAATGTGTGTCTAATTCGGCTGTGCATTTAACTAACCATGAAATAAGGGTGGTCCGCAATATGCTACAACGCCTGATCAAAAAAAGCAGAGAATGGCTACGTTATACATTACACATTTCAAAAAGCACAAAGAGGAGAGAGAGAGAGAGAGAGGGAGAGAGAGAGAGAGAGAGAGAAAGCCCAGAGTGGTTTTGCAGATTCATTCAAACTCATGAATGAATGAGAAGGCAGCAGCACAGGAATGGCAACAGAGGCAAGGACCGTTTTAGGCCCTGTTACTACTATTTGTGGTTCAGCTTTAAAAATAGCACTCTATATATACATACAGACTGTGTGTACACACAGTGCAGCACACACACACACACACACACACACACATGACAGTGGGAGCCAAGTGGCAGCATTACAGAGCTAGAGCATCTGGAAAGCCTTGAGTACAGACACCACACCAGCTCTCCAGCATTGTTTGCATTCCCCCTACCTGGGAGAGCAGCAGCAGCAGCAGCAGAAGAAGCCTTCTATTTACATCCATTCTTATGAAACAAAGAATGTGCAATAGTCTGTCATGAGACTGACATTCCTTTTGTGCTGCCGTGGGCGCTGTGCTGCGCTGCTCGCTCGTTTAGAGTGGATGCAATTGGCTTAGCTTTGGCGATGAGTTGCCTATGAATTATGCACTGATGGGAGAGAGTGTGGGGGGGGGGGGGGGGGGGGGGGGGGGGTGAAGAAAGAGGGTGTTATGAGAGTCGTAATTGTTTTGTAAAAAGGCTTGATGAAGAACTGGAGGTTGCCTGAGCCCTGCTACAGTGAAGCTGCAGGGGACTAAATGTACAAACTATTGGCAGCATCTTACTGATATTTAGTTCCTCAGCATATTCTCTTCATTTCATCCCCCCATCCCCATTTTGACTGGCACAGATTTAATATAATAAGAGTTCAGTAAAGGATAATGGATTCTACCTGGATCACCTCATTAGTGCACTTCTTGAACAGAGTAAGTGTTCCTAATATGTTGTACATTCACTGTCTTCTTGTTCGGCTCCAAATTACATGCGGTAAAGAGGTGTTGGTAAGACATTTTAACTAAATAATAAAAAGGTGTGTGTTCATACTCTCTCACAGTCTGCAGCCTTCGTTAGCCACTGAGCATGTGGGGGGGGGGGACTCGCTCCGGTTGCAGTGAAGTTCAAAGGCAGCGCGCTGAGGGATTTGTCTTTAGGCTGTGGGCTGATCACACATGAAAAGGCTGCTTTATCTGCCTGGGGGTGGTCGAGTCGCGACCTTTTACCCTTCATGCTGCCGGACCTCGCTTCCCATGTCTGATGTCAGGCAGAATCTCTGCTCTCACATGGGAAGCGGAGGGCCTGGAGTGTGTCTGCTGCCTCGCTGGGCGGACGAGAGCGACAGAGAGGCTCTGGAAAACGAAAAGATAAACGCTGATGATTAGGAATCTACAGAGGACCCAGATTAGAACCCTGGGGAACGCCTAAAAACATTAAGATGTTTTATTTTTACAAGGGGGCCAACGGCGTGCTCTTCTATTGCATTTTATGACAGTTTGATTTGGGGAATGTGCACATAAAAGCAGATATCGGAGTGAAGGAATTCAGAGCTTTTGAGAAAATTGCAAAAACGTTTGAAGTACAGCTACTTTCACATTTATAAGTACAGATGCTAGAATATTATAGCTGCCAAGATTTGATAAAAATTTAATAATCCCTGTGGGTAAACTGGGCAACTCTATTTTGATATAGCTTAGTGATGCTTCTTCTCCTCCTAATATGAGATGATTTCATGCACATTTGTATCGAGATAGTAAAAAAACTAAGCCTCCAGAGTACTTGCCAAGCGTTTCTACATCATTTCAGTCCCTATCTGTAAATTAAAGGCTCGGTGTTGGACTGGCTCCACTGTCCTTTAGAGATACAGTATATCTGGTGTTTAGTTGCCTGGACAATATGACCAAAACCATGTCTTAAAATATCAGCCAAATACAAATTGGCAATAAATGCAAGATAAAAATTAAATGCTGAAAAAGAACATTTAATCATACATGTTGTTTTAGAAAGATAAAAAATACATTATTTAGAAGGATAACGGCATCAAAATAGCAACAAGAGAATCTGAGCAACAAATAAACTAAGCATTAGAACTTGTATGAAAAAAAGAAAAATACTATTACTGTACAAATTTGTCTACTAAGCCTCTGAGAGGGCACATCAGGTCATAGCCTTGGAGCAGCCCTCAACAAAGATTAGTCCATAAAAGAACAGTTAAAAAATGTTGCATCGCATCATTATCCCTGACATCTGTTGCTGCGGCCGTTAAGCATTTCAAAGCTTCAATCTTCTATCCTAGTGATGTGGGTGGAAAGCCATGAGCTGTGGGGGCTATATTATGAGTTTACCATTTATTCATGAGGAGAAAGTTGACATAGGGATGTTCTTTTGCAGCAACAACATGCTCCATGGTTATTGCTGCTTAAAGCTTCCCCAGTACAACCAGAGTCTTCTATATAGAGGAGGCTCCCTTTGGGCGCTCAGGGGTTAAGTGACTTGCTCAGGGGCACGTCACCGCAGATTTCCCCAGTTCGTTGAGGTTTGTGAACTGGTGACCTTCCCTCCTGACAACCTGCCTTGCTTGTCCTCTGGGCTACCGCTGCCCTCGATATTACTGATACATCTCCACCAGTGTGTTTTCTCCCAAAGGCTGAATGTGTCAGAACCTGCAGGGCTGTGACGGAGTCATGACACACAGAAAACAAACCGCTTACATGCCACAAAATGCGGCGGCAGACTGGTGTGTTTTGGTGATTTGAATCTCCACAGCGTTCTGTTGGCTTTTACCAGGGAAGATGTAGATGTAGTCAGATGGTGATTGTGACTGATACAGTGCAGCATTTGGGTCATAAGAGTGGTAATTAGAGCAGAATAAAGATATGTATCTAATTTGCAGCCACAGCAGAGACTAAATTTGAGAATAAAAATATGTTGAGGTTTTGTTTATTACTTGAAATTGTGATTTTTTGTCTAGATTATGTTTTTTTCATTATGTTTTAGTCATTTTAGAGAAGTGTGCCCACATGATAAGTCTCTAACACAACACTGAAGCATCGATATATTGGCCAGTGCTGACCGGCATGTTATCCGTTTGTGTGGTAGCATGTGTGTACGTCCGTCCTTTACTGCCCTGGTGTGTAAAGTGGCGGCGGAGTAGCCTGGAGCAGTGAGATAACAGTCAGCGGAGGGGGCTGGTAGGTGGGGGGGAGGGGGGAGGGGGGAGGGAGGAGGGTTGGGTGATGGTAAAGATGATTCTCGGCTGCTGGAGCCGTGCCAGAGGACTGCTGAGAAATCCATCACTTTTCCCGCTCAGCACCAGCATCTGCCAAGGCTGATCGCCACCCAGCTTCACTGCAAAACCCCCCCCTCCCCACCCCCCCACTGCACCGTCCATACCTGCCCAAACTGTGATTACACCAACCTGGACTAATCTTCTTCTTTATGCTTTAATGGTTTGAGCAAAGTGCTGCAAATGTCACAGGAATTTTAATACTTAGTAGGAGTGTTAAACTAAAATAGGTCAGAAAATCGATGCACGTTACAGATACACAAGTGTTTCATCAAGACAAAGCTTCATATGTGGTCAAAGTCAGTAAAAAAAAAAAAAAAAAAAAATTTGGGTCAAGTAGCTCTGAGGCAGTCAAACAACAACAACACGAGTGCTGATAACTACTCCCAAAGCTCACTCCGGCACAGTCAAAGATAACAAGAGAAGCTGTTTTATTTGCAAGAAAATTCACCCAATCGAGTTGTTGAAAATGTCAGATTCAGATAGATGATACTGACCCTGAACAGAGGTACAAAATCACAAGTCAGCAGCATTTCACTGAAAAATGCATCCTCTAAAAAGCTGCCCTATGAATCACCCGCTGTTTACTAATGTTGGTGTTGCTGTTGACATTTTTAGGGGGGGGGGGGGGGGGGGTATTTGGCTTTTAGCTAGCACGTAAATGACAGAAAGATGAAGAAATATAGATTTTTTTCAAGCTGCTGCCGATAAATGATTATATATATAATAACTCATGTATGATAGTAAAAGCATTAAATCTGATGTAAATCACATTTGAAACTGTGTGGCATCACATTAATCTGCATCATTGTTGAATGATAGTGAACAAATATCAAATTGTTTAAGATTGCCCAACTCTTAATCCCTGGTTCTTGGCAGTCACTCGCTCGCTGTATCGTAAGTTTTGTTTTGACACTTCTTGAAGGAAAAGAATCTCACTTCTGTTTTATTAAAGCAAACAGCGTCTTGCTTAGTGGAGAAGGGGATGCTCTTTACCGCTTTAAACCCTACTTAATGAATCAGGACAGAAATATTTTCATACAGAGATATTAGTGCAGGTTAATAGAGTCCAATCAAACCTTTTGTTATTTAATAGACCTTGCTGCCGCATCAGTGGCTGCTAAAAATACACACAGTACTTTGAGGCGCGCTGGATTACCAAATAGTAGAGCGTTTATGTCATGTATCTTAACAAATCATGTTGCTTAACTGTATGAAAACAGCTCATATCAGTTGGCAGTCCCTACTGGAAAACACGGCCAATATCAGAGGAGTCACCTCGAGATCCGCAGAGGACTTTTGAGGCTTCAGGTTTCAAGAACTTGCCCCGCATGTACTGTAACTGCCGGTGTCACAACCTCTACAGCGGGCCGTCAGAATGACTGATACATCTCTCGGTTTGAAGCCCGGGCGGATCGATATTTCACCAATATTCATTCATCACTTGTGATGTTCCTTCAACAACCGGTCTGACGTGACGGACGGAACATGAGATGACAAACGATGCCGTCAGATGCCTTGTACGGCGACTGGGAATCGCATGAAATCAAATCAGCAGGTGTTTGAGGTTGTGGCGTAATGAAACAGTCATGAACTCAGGTTCCTTTGAGTCATAGGAAAAGATAGCAGGGCTGGGAGTGACAGGAAGAAGAGACACATGATCCTGTTGTGTTAAAGTCAAGCTGAAATGTGTATATCCTTGTTTTGGGAATTTGATAGCTTGATAGTCGTATTTTACAGAGAAAGTTATGGTGGAAATTTGCCTCAGACTGCAAGTCAAAGCGTTCGACAATCACTGGATTTTGGTTGAATTTCAAAAACATGTCATTGTATTTCATAGTGGAGTCAAATTTGAGAAAATAGCCCCAAATTATGTCATCAGATTATCTCAGCTTGGGCTCAAAGAAAGCCTTCATTACAAACTAGAAACACGTCGGCATTTACCAGGCAGGGAGGGTCTCAATGAAACGATATTGAGTTATATTATGCAGGCACTGCATGGAAAAACACAGCCCCCCCCCTAAACCCCCCCCCGATTCCTTTGAATGGCAAAAATGTTTAACTTGGCTCAAGTGTTGCTGCAACATAATGTAACATCATCCAGCAAAGCGCTGCATCAAAGCAATCAAATCTACTTTTTTTTTTTACCTTCGGATCGTCGTGACGAAAAACAAGGTGGATCTCAGCGTGATGACTCGCCAGAGTTGAAATCCTGTCTGATAAACCTTCAAACTCATGTATCTGTTACTCCATGGAACCTGAACTGAACTTCCTGGATTATTTTATTGTCTCACCAGTACCTGAAGCAACACGCCCCAACCAAAGCAGCTGTTTGTTTTTTTTAAGCGCATGGCTACAAATCATGATTCAACCATTCTTTTTCTGTCTTTTGCGAGTCCCCCCGACTTTATAAAAGTGCCACACACTAAATCACCGGAGAACCCCCCTTTGAGCTGCGCATATCTGCACGTAGGGCCCCCTTGTCATCACGAAAGCATTAATGCCAAGGTTCATACTCGGCTCGCCAGCATGGAGACCCACTGGAAGCATGAATCGGGTTTTATAAGGGAAGGAAAGGGGGAAGAGCAAAATATAATGGGTTTGTTCCTCATTGGGGAACAGACTGATGGTTGAAGGTGGTGGTGGGAGGGGGGGTGTCTAACTGGGCCACTGAATTCCCTCATCTGACCCGGCGAGGCTCGGTTTGCAGCCCAACCTTGAGGGTGTTCTGCCAGCACCAGCTGTTGGATATTTACAGCCTGTTGCCTCATGTTCCTGGGCAACCATTGGACACGGCTCCTGCCACACTCAGGCTTCAGTCTCCCAGCATGCATCCTCGCTATATAAACCAATCTTGATGACTGAATTTGTGGTAGAAGCATCAGCAGGTGGAAGGAAGAAGAAACGGGGGGGGAGGGGGGGGGCATTGTGACAAATAGTGGAGGAGGGAGCTGCTGGCCTTATATCTGAAGCCTGGCTTGTGACTGTGATTGTGCCTGTGCGTCTACTCTGCCAACCTTGGCAATGGAATATGATCCCCCCCCCCCCCCCCCCCCCACACTTTCCCCCCTTCCCCCCCTCCTCTTCTTAACCAATCATGGGTGAGTCTTTGGAGAGGTGGGGGAAAGTAGGGGAGGGCTGATGCAGTGCAAGGGCAGCACTTCTGAGGTGGTGGTGGTGGTGGTGGTGGTGGTGGTTTGGGGGGGGGATGGGATAGGATGCGATGGGAGGGGCGCTAAAGAGATCTGTGCCTCTCAGCTCGTGAATCACGCCCGTGCTGCCGGGCTGCTGTCAATACCACCACACATACACACACACACACACACTCTTAAACATGTGCATTAAAACAAAAACAACCACACACACACACACACACAAAGAAAAAACACGCCCCCACCACGCACTCAACACAGGGCACTCTTAACTGTCACTGATATAATGTTTGTGCTCAGAGCCTCTGGCATGAATACAGGAAAAAATACCCTGTTAATACCCATCCATGCATGCACATACTGTGTGAGCACACACACACACACACACACACACACACACACACACACACACACACAGATGCCTTTTGTCCAGCAGCTCTGGAAGCATGTGAAGCAGAGGGAAGTTGTTGGCAGGTCACACAATACTTTAAGTGTGGTTTGTTGTTTACTCCAAAGACGTGCCCTTGTTAGTGCATCACCGGCAGGGACTACTATGCGGTTTGACCTGTCGGGTTACCTCGCAACCAAAAAGGTAAAACCCTTCGGAGACACACCCGTTCCTGAAATGAGCGTGAGATGATTGGATGATCCGGTGGAACAGTTGAGAGGGAGAGATCTCACGGTGAAGAGAGGATTTTTCTGTTTACAACTTGTTGTTGTTGGCAAATCAACTTATTTAAACAGGGGGGTGCTTTAGATGGCTGCAACCATTACTTTCATTATTGATTAATCTGTTGATTATTTATTAATTAACCATTTAGTATAAAATCTCTAAAAAATAGAGCATAATACCAACCAAAGGTGACTCATCAAATTGTTTGTTTTGTCTGTATCCATTGATGATGAGTCTAAAGATTATCGTCATTATATATCAGTCTGTCAATAGTTTCTGTTTGTAGAATGTGACAAAATAATGAAAACTGTCCCTCACATGATCTCACAGTCCAAGATCTTTGAAATAAAATGATAAACAAGAGAAAACCTTCACGTTTGAGAAGCAGGAAGTAATGAATGTTTGGTGTTTTTGCTCGATAAATGATTTCACCTAAATGGTTGTTTTCAGCACTAGAAGTCATACAGGAAGAATGAAACATAAAGCTGGAATGTCCGGAGGTAAGAAAGGAAAAAAAAAATGCTACTAAAGACTGAGCATCTCCTCTGGATCGCCACTTAATTCCATTCCATTAAACTCAAGCACTCGATGTGAAGGAGTCCTCAGATACAGGAAGTACACAGTGAGGTTGAGGTTTTTATAAATCTACATGGAAGGTTATTGGTACTTAAAGGCTGCCTTGTGTTTTCAGAGATCATCCTGCAAAAGGTCAGAGGTTCAATCCCAGCAACAGCTGCTTGTCCTGCCTCAGTGCTGGAATGCAACTACTGATTATTCCCAATAACCAGTAATCTATCCATTATTTCTGCAATTAAGGGATTAATCATGTAGTCTAAGAAGTGTTTTTTATTAAACTCCCAGAGGCCAAATCTTTCAATTCCTTATTTAACAAATTAATTTTCTATCAAACAGCAACAGCAAAGTAATCGCCAATAATCAATTAATCATTTAAGCCAGTTGTGAAGCTTGTTGCAGATTCTTCGTTATGAGAATTTTTCTCAGTTTTACATCATCGTAAACTGAATATGTTTGGATTCTGGACACTTGTGATCAGCATTTTTTACTTTTCCTTTCATTTTACATTTTACAGACTAAACAATTAGATGGGAAATCAAAAATAATCAACCAAATGATAATAATTCATAGCTGTAACCCTGAACTAACTGATGAACTAACTAAATATCTGACCCTAACGTGTGTGTGCTCCAAAAGTGAAGTGAAAAGTGATCATTTTGAATGATACGGTAACAATTTGACTATTATTCACGAGGAACAGCTGATTACTTCGGCTTCTTCCAGATGATTTATAATCTGAAACCATCTTTTGAAAACAGGACGAACAGTGCAGCGTGTGTTGGAATGTACCTCTTGAGACGTAAAGTGAATAAGACTGTTTACAGGTTTCCTCCCTCGCAGGTTTTCCCATCGTCTTAAATCTGCTGTGGCGCAACAACAACAAAAGGTCTGTGACAGAGAAAAATGCCCTCTAGACAAAACACTGATGACATCAATGTGACACTTGAGGACAGAGGGCGTGCTCGCCGGAGTCAGCGTGCGCACGTAAGTTTGCCATCACCAGTCGAACACGTTCTCATCAATGAGGCCTCGGCGCGCAAGAGTCAGGCGGGCCAGATCCAGGTACCCGGCTGACTCTTAAATATAACCGTTTATCACAGTTACTATCAGGTTTATTCTTAAGAATGCGGGTGAGAATAATACCTGTCTATTTATAGCAGTAACCACAAACTGTTTTGTGAGTTTTTATCTTTCATTACCTACGAAATGTGGGCACTGTAAGTATGCTGAAGGCACTCAATAATAATAAACACTCTGCAGACAATCTGGCACACACACACACACAAGGCTGCTTTGAGAATCCTTTCAGCAGATTAACCCTCCCTGAAGGAAACAGGTCTTTTTTTTTTTGCAGGAGATGCAGAATAAACTGACTCTGGTCATGACTGTTTATACGTGCGGTCATTAGCTCAGCTCACAGAGGCATCTTTCAATCTGGCCACGGGGAGACGGAGCCAGGGTAGCTTTGTTGTCAAGATACCCTTCAAAACAAGTGTCGAGCAGCTGCTTGGAGACCGGCGAGTCCGTTCCACTCTTCTTCTTCTTCTTCTGACTGAGTGGGTTTTTAAATAAATGAGGCCAGGCGACAAGGCGAGCCAATAAACTTGTTAAAGAGAGAACAGTATTTTCAACATGCCGAGCCATCGAATCACTTCAAGAAAAACTGATTTTCTGTCATCATTTAAAAATGAAACGCTGGTTTCTAGTATTGTGGCAGTCATGTCTCTCACATATGTGTAGTTTGAGAGTGATTCTTTACAGTTAGGAGACTTGTTACAGAAGATAGAAGCAGACAGCAGATTAGGCTGATTTCTCCTGAGCATGGATAAACAACTTCCTTCCATTTACCTTCTGATTGACTGACTTAGCCTTGAAAAACCAAGATATGAGCAGAGCAAACACTAGGATTCAGATACCTGGATGTCTGATTCAATTCAGAATTGATTCTTGATCGATTGAATAGAAAAAAGGGCACAATTTTCACTCTCTTGCTCCAGTAAACTGCTACCAAACCATTCACTGGTGTCCTTATCCCACTGAGATACAATATGAAACATAACTGGTAGATAAGATAAATAGTCCCCAGCCTTTTCATTTAAAAAAAAAGTTAACTGCAATGAATTAATAAGAGAATAACAGTCTCAGAATAACATGAGAATGATAGGTAGGTCTGCTCCGCTGTGTTAGTATTAAGGTTATGTCTCCGGCAGTGGAGAGCAGCATCGTTAGCAACGGGGGAAAGCCATCGCTACCCCAAGAAGCCGAGTGGGCGCAGGGTTTCTGAGGTGAAACAGAGTTATATTCTTCACCTCAGAGTTGGTTTAAGTTGTTTAAGTGCTGCAGTGTGTGTCTTGTTTGTTACCGCTGGAGTTTGCTGCTCCGCTCCGCTAACGTTAGTCTCTGGGTGACGGCGTAGAAAGTTCTCGCTCATCTCGCAAAGGTCACTAAATCAAAACACGATTGCAATCGCTGCCTTTTATGAAGATGAACTACATGATAACTCTAGCGTGTGCGCGCTGTAAGCTGTCCGGGTGCCCTCGCAGGTGAGTTCCGCCTTTTTCAATCAATCGAACTAACATTTAGAAAATCAATTTTAGACATTTGTGACTCGATTCATGATCATCCACTTCCTCATCGTGATGCATCAAGACATTTCCATACTTCTACCAAAAACACCAAGGTCAAAGAAACCCATCAACTGCGAATCTTCAAAGTCTATGTCTATATGTATGCTTTTGAAGTAAACAACATAGTTTTAACAGATGTCAAGGGCACGACAATCACGACACTCACTAGAGGCATTAACGGCCGTGTAAGTCTTCAATTCAAGAAAGAAAAAGAACAGGTGTGACGTTATGAGCGGCACGACAACACAAGCTATTAGCCATAAATCTTCACAACAGCAGCCCCCCTCTCCGCTGCTCTAGATCCTCTCTCAGCAGATTTTCGGGGGCTGGGGGGGGGAAGGAAGGTGTCAGCTCGGCGGCTGACGATGGAGAACAGGCTACAAGTCACCTCGCACTCTTCGCTATCTACCTCGTAAAAGTCCTCAGAGGCGCCAGCCGAGCCCCCCACCCCCCCCGTCCAACGATGACTTCCTGTACTGATTAGGTAGGCTCCCAAAAAGCTCAGAACATTTTTTGAGAGGGTCTTTTTCAGCAGCTTAAACCAAGCATGCAAAAGTTGAATAATGTTACATTTAGCCAGAGGAGAAGCAATGTGAACACTTTAAAAAAAAAAACAGCCAACAAGAATGACATTTTCTCTTGAAGTAATTATGGTTCTGAGGGGAAGCGGCGTTCATGTCAATTCAAACCAATTACATCAGCGTGAAACACACACACACACTCACTGAGAACTGTCTCAGTCGCTCGCTCTTACCGTCAAAGATTAAAGATGCCAAAAGGCGGTATGGAAGCGTTCTGACACAAACAAGAGAAAGGAAACCGTCTGGAATCTGGATCGAGGCCGGTTAATTTGAAAAAGAGCTCTCCGAGTAGCGAGATAGTCCGAGTCACAAAGATCGCAGAGAGGATACAGTCCTGAGAAGAGAAACAACCTCGGAGCAGCACATGTGCCACTCTACCATCCACTACTGAAGTGACAACTGCTGGTGGAACGCCTCACTCTGGACGCCCCAAATTACACCCCCTCACTCTGGACACCCCCGCACCCACGACCACCACCAGCAGCCCCCCCCCCTCCCCTCCCTCCTCTGCTGCTGTTGCTCCTAATTCCCCCCCCCCCCCCCCCTCACACACACACAGTACACTCCTCAAACCCCTCCCAGGTCACCCTTTGCCCTAATATGCCTTCAGCAACTGCCACCAATTCATCAGCGTCCATGTTGGCAATTGAGGTGCTTGTTGGGCGGCTCTTTAAAGGGCCATTCCACTGGGTTTTTTTTTAATATTTCAGCACATTTACTACAAATCATATATACTTAACATCACATATTATCATTTTACAAAGCATGAAGCTTTGTTTTAGACATTTAAATGTATTTTTTTTACTTTTACTTCTTGACATATTAATGTTTTCTCTGTGTATTTGTGAGTCATGTCAGACAAATTTCTATCATGATAACAAGATAACATTTATTTGTTTCTACTTATTTCTGTATGACATGAAAATCTATTGGCAGAGTCATTTATGAAGCAAAAATACTAAACATTCTCTGCTTCCAGCTTCTGAAACTTGAGGATTTTATGTAAAATGAATGTTATTCAATGGCTGCCTGGAGTAAATATGCCAAAAAAACTAACTGTATTGTGCTAGGAATTTGAAAACTGTCCAAAAAAACATAGTGTGTGTGTGTGTGTGTCATGAGAGTGAGGGAGTCACTAGCTGCCTAGCTGAGTGTGTCAGATCCTCACTGCTCACCAATCTGTCCCTCGTGCACATGTGTGTGTGTGTGTGTGTGTGTGTGTGTGTGTACATCCTCCACTCGGATCATGAGCTGCTGGCTGCGGGACGGCAGCTGCCTACATACCTTTTGTTCCACTGGACCCTTCAAGGCCCCTCCACCCCTAAAATCTATACACGTGCACACACACACACACACACACACACACACACGATCGCATGCTCAGCTGTCGGAGAGAGTTCAACACACCGGTAATGTCTCGTGCCACTCGGCTCGGACTCTCAACGCTCGATTTTTAAAATGACTCCTCCGCCGTCTCTGCGCCGCCGCATCTCTCCTCCCCCCCCCCCTCCGTCAGCTCCGATGAAACGCCGCCGCCGACGACTCTGATTGGACGCCGCGTCCGGAGCCGTGGAAATCAAAACCTGCACGGATCCAAACTTGGAGAGATACAGTAACAGTATCTCACAGGGACGACTGTAAAAGGAGAGATTCGCTGTATGTGACCGTTCGCGACAGTGGCTCAGCTTCCCAAGGAATGAATCTCGAGCCCGTGCCCTTTCCTGACCTTGAAATCTCCAAGGGGGCCCGGAGGGTGTGGGAAATGGGAGGCCAGGAGTCTGCTAAACAGTTGTGTCATTGAGTTTCCACACAACAGACTGAATGTATGTAACGGCGCAGGCACGTCTGCGCCAGGAGCCCGACGGGGTTAAAACGAGAGAGAGAGGCAAAAATTCCAAGGGCCAATTTCGTCTTAGGAGCAATAACTTATATGGATAAATCTGCAAAGAGAGGACGGAGGAAACGCTCTCTCCTCGTCTATCAGGAGCAGGAAATCTGCCCATGGATGGGAAAAAATATACAACACCACTAAACACAACAAACCTTATGCCAGAACACTGAGCACACAATTACTTCCACAACAAACACAAAGTGCTCAGTATCTCGCTGCCCCTTCTCCAGGTTCCCCCCGCCCTCCCCCTCCCCCTCCTCGCCTCCCCCACCCTGCCTGCCATCCACATTTGTCGTCTGTGTGCGGCTGCCTGGGGGCCTTCCATGTTGAACACACGGTGTTGGCCCGGAGCCTAAAACGGGGATCTATGAGCCTACCTCCGCTCTTCCTGGAGACAAACGCGAGCATCGGCCAAGACTGTGTGGTGCTGGCTACATGCGGTGGGGATCCGGCACTGAGGGAGAGGTGGGGGAGGCAGAAACACAGAGAGAAGATATCTATTCTCTCTTATTTAATAGAGCGGTGAGAAGGAAGCAGCTACTTTGCCCCGAGGCAAGTGTATTTATGTTGAAAGGAAACACAAAAGCATATAAGCTACAGCTCTGGAAATGATAAACATCCATCTATGTAGCTGCAGATACTTCTATGAATATTTGTTTTTTGTGTGTTTTCTGCCTGTGATAGGTGCACCACCTGAGTGATGCGCCAATACAAAGAAAAACTCCAGAGGTTTTGTTGAAGACAAGCTTATTTGGTACTTTGTCTTTGTACTAAATGACAGGTTTGTGAATAAACATGATATGCTTTCAAGGGTTTGACAGTGAATACCCTGATTATGCAAATCTGCCTCTCCCTCCCAAGGATGGGGTAAATTTAAAAAAAAAAAAAAAATGACAAAGCTTTTCTCTGGTGTGGCACTCGTGTGAGCTTTTCTCTTGTGTGTGTGTGTGACCTACATTATGGAGGAATTCTCCACATTTTTTTTTTTTTGTCACACTGATGAAAGATGAAAACATATTTTCCATGAGAAAATACACATCCATACTGCAGGTTATCTGTGCCAGCGCGAGCATTGTCTAAAGCTGTCCAGGTTCTCGTTCATCAACACTTTCACAGCGTATATACGATGACGGTGAACAGTGACATAACCGATGTATTACTGGTGCTTCATGTTGGATGTATTCAGCAGGTTTTCCTCTGTGATCGCAGTCCGTTTGCACCCATTGACTTCCACCGTAGTCTGCACCGTCAAAATAACATTATGATCTAATAAAGCAGAGGAGGTCCAACTTGCATCGTGAAAAAATGTTTATACACATGAAACAAAACATTTCAGGGGGAAAAATTCGATCCATGTGTCCGACCGCTGCATAAACTCTTCCACCTCACTCGAACCTCCTCATCTTAACACATTTAAACGGCTTCACATAACTCTGTATGCTAAATGTTGCTTATAAATCAGTCGTACATTGAAATTCTGCAAACTGATACTTCTGCTCTGCAACCTTCTCAATCCAATCACTGCTCATGTGCAAATATAAGCAAAGATATATAATAATAGAGACAGTTCATGACTAATACAGTACATTTCTTATAGCTGCTTCACAAAAACACCTTTTAATGTGAAAGAGGAGCAACAGGAAGTGATTGTTTTGTCATTTAACACACAGGAGACTCAGTCCTGATAATGAATTACCTTTCAAATGTTAACTTTCTATTTAACTCTGCGAATACTGACGGGTCCAGGTCACCATAAAAGGTCATGGAGGTCAAAGGTAAAAACCTCATGATGTCAGTAGATCATATCTGTGTCTTAAAGTTTCCATTCATCACCCACGTCCTCTGATGTGTAGAAAAGTGTCCAACACTAAAAAATCAAATTTAGAGCAAGTGAAGCAAATCTGCATCCTGTGAGTTAGTCAAGACGGGAAACTCTTCGGGATTTGTGCTGATATGACACATGAACTTTTCCACAGACGTTGTTAAAATGTTCTAACAACCTTTAGAAGTGTTTTTAACTGCTCTAAATTCACAGTTTGTGGTTGAAACAGCTTATATTAATATAAAAGTCTTCAAAAACATGGAAATATGCAGATGAAATAAGCTCAACATCTGTTTAAACTAATTAAAGAGAAACTTATTTTCCCATCACTTTGTGTCTAAGTGACTGATGTCCAATATAATCCTTTGGGGGGTAATAACGCCCCGTCAATGTACGTCCACTGTTTGTTTTTGCCACTGACAGGCTCAGCTTGTTTATTCTAAGAGTCTGACAGCATTATGTAAAAGGACCATACAGAGAAATGTAATGTTGTTCTTCACCTTTCGCTTGATCCCGTCTGTTTGTTATTGTGTCTAACCGCTCGAGGAGAAGTCTCGCTCCGACATATCGTGAGAGTTGAGTTGTTGTTGAAAATATTCAGCCATGACAGAGTTGGACAGAGAGAGAGAGAGAGAGAGAGAGAGAGAGAGAGAGAGAGGAGGAGTGGCCGGGAGGAGTTAGTTGGCTCCAATATTTCGCTGATTTCGACAAACAACTCCTCGACTCTCCCGAGCTTTTCAGAACAAAACCTTGTAGTGTCTTTTTATACTGGCCGGTGTAGCGTACGTCTCTCATCTGTAGCCCCCCCCCCCCCCCCCCCCCGGGGCCTGGCTCTCCCAATCCAGAAGAAATTTGGTATCTCCCGAGCCCCCCTGAAGCTGTCACAGCTAAAAGGTTAAAGGTCAAGAGCGAGCAAGACGAGCCCTAACAGACGCAGCAACCTGTTCCCTTCAACTGTCTGCCTCACTCAGCTGCCACCACAAAAGCTCCAACTCCCCCCCAAACTCCCCCCCAACCCCCCCCCCCTCCTCCTCTCCTCTACTCCAAAGCTTTTCCAGGCCGTCGGCGTCCGCTCGGACACAGGAACGGTTTCAGGGACAGATTGTTAACACGGAGGGACGGTTTGACAGCGTTTAGTTGGGTGTATCCTTGATTCACAAGTCTCAAAAGACTCTGCTCTTCCTCTCTACTTTAGAACTGAAGGTCTCTTTCTGTTTCAACTCTTTTTTAGCCTCTATGTGTAGAGTATTTATTCTATTTTAAAGTCTTAAGTGTGGTAGTAAGCTCTTTCTGTCTGGCTGCCAAGCAACCTGAGGGAAGCAGGACCTCGCTGCGATACCCTAATTAACGCTCTATCCTTGTTGCTGCATTATATTTTAATCTATCAAGCAAATTAAAGCCATAAATCACTCAAACACCTGCGACTCCCACACCGGCACCGCCGACCGGAGAGTTGAGAGACAGCAGACGTTTTTAGCTTACGCCCAGAAAAATAAGAGCAGACGTCTGGAACTAAAGGTTCATCGATGTTAATTTGAAAAGAGTTATTCGGATCGAAAGGTTTTACACACAAGTCACAGAAGCAGTTTATTACCTGTGTGTTTTTTTTTAAATCTCTCTGGCTCTGACCTCTTGTGATCTATACTATCGGTTACGACTGATGGCAGTGATTTGAAGCTTGTTATACGTCCACGCTCGCTGTAAATCGTCGCGGGATCAACATCTGCTGAGTGAACAAGGTGTTAAAAGAGGGAAGCAGCTGAGTTTTGTTTGAGGTGTTATTAGAAAAAAATCCTTCCATGAGCCAAACTGAACAGCTTCTGCACACCAGTTAAAGAAGAGTTCTCGCAGAAGACTCCTTCATGTTGTTGTGTCACCTGTCCATCACAGCCTCGTGATGGACAGGTGATGCGTTTGAGGTGTTTTCTTGCCATTTGCTAAATGCAAAGTCGATCATTTCCAGAGCTGGCGTCGAATAAGAGCTGCTATGATCAGTAGATTCATTGATTGGTTGACTGACAGAAAATTAACTGTCATTTGTTTTGATAATTGAATCATTTTGAGTAATTTTTTAAAGAAAAAATGTCTGAATTCTCTGGTTCCAGCTCCTCAAATGTGAATATTTTCTGGTTTTTTTAGTCCTCCATGACAGTAAACTGAGTATCTTTGGGGTTGTGGACAAAACAAGATGTTTGAGGACGTCACCTTGGACTTTAGGGATCAGTATTAACATTTTTCACCATTTTCTGACATTTCTGACATAGACCGAATGACTAATCGATTAAAAAGTCAAGTCATGTCAATTTTCATTGTATAGCCTAGCATCACAAATCATCATCCTTAGACCCTCGATTCAATAAAGAATGATTTCCTTTAAAAAGCCCTTTAATAGTGAGAAACCTCAGTGAGAGCAACAGATTCATCATGTCACAATGAATCAATCATGATAATAACAGACAGTTGTGGCCCTTCGCCAAATGTTTAGATTCATAATCTTCTTCAACAAGGAATTTGCCACCATGTCTTTGAAAAAAACAGTTAAAAAACAAGCTTCAGCAGATTGAATCAATAAAGATAATAATTGTTGTGTAAAATAATCTAAAGAAGCTGAAGAAGGACTGGAGAGGAGCTGCAGTTTGGCTCTCAACGGTCCCTGAAGATCAGAGCCAAGCAGCTGAAAACACAACAGACACATCAAAGACTCCACCTTGTCTCAAACTGTCTACTTAACTTGTTGAAAAAGTCGTGTCACAAGCCAAATGTGGAATTATTTCTGTTACCAGACTGACATCCAACATCAAAACTTCTTGTAAAAGTTGCTGCCAGAAGGTCCAGCTGTTTTTTACTTGTTTCCAGATCTTTTTTAGAAGCAAAGCAAAACATTTCTGTTGCACCAAATTTGTGAAGTACTGAAAGCTTTGAACTTGAATACTTTGCTACTTTGATTTAAAATGGTAATTTTAAACTAGATTTTTATTGTACAGATGCTTTTTCAGAAGTTTGGCTTTATTGTTCAATAAAGAAATGTTTTTGCTGATTTGTAGAACGACACGTGTATGTCACCGAAAGGTACAGACGATTGAAATAATGTAAGTCAGACAAAGCTGTCACACACTTGCTGTAAGTCTGGTGAGTTCTCACGACTACGCCGTTTGATGCAGGAAAAGAGGGCGAAGCGAGACGAGAGACCGTTACAGCGCTCCACGCAGCCGTGAGGTGCTGCGTGTTGCGCAAACAAATCCCCGAAGGCGACGAGGCGTTTGATGTGCGATGGGGCGATGAGGGCCACACGGAGCCAGCCTTCCTCCCCCCCCCCACCCTCCCCCTCTCCCCTTAACCTCCACAAGCTCCCTGACACTGACTAACACACCCACACACACACACACACACACACACACACACACACACACTTCTCCTCAGAAACAGCTGACGTTTTAACAGGCTTACAACAGCTGACAGGCTACAGGTGGGGCAGAGGGGACCCTTCATAAGCCCTCCAACCCCCCCCCCCCTCCTCCTTTTAGTGCCCGGCTCATACTTCCCCTCAGCAATCTGCACACACACACACACACACACACACACACACACACACACACACACACACACACACACACACCTGTTGTGACTCCAGAGGAATTGTCCTCTGTGAAAAGCCTTCCTTCATACTGTATCACCCACCCACCTACTCACACACACACACACACACACACACACACACACACACACACACACACACACACACACACACACACACACACACACACACACACACACTCAGTGCATTAAAACAGGGCTTTATGACCCTCCAGCATGTGTTTGAGTGGCTCGGGAGTGTGTACGCCGTGTCCGACTGTAACAACAGATGCTACCATAGACCAGAACCGAGGGCTAAAAGCACTAAGCTCCTTTGCTTTGCTTGACTGGAGCCGGTGCCGGCATTACGGCGGAAAGGAGGAAAAAAACCACGCTGTCATGTTAATCCATAATCATTTTAACCCACAATACCTAGGTTTCCACTTCAATCACTACTGTGTACAATAGTAATGACAGTTTGACCATATGATGTGGATTTTATAATCCCGGGGTCACGCGCTAGGCAGGAAATAATCTACCTCTAAGTCGTGTTGTTTTATTATCACGGGGGGTATTAATGTTTCCTGGATGGTGGAGAGTGAAACTTTTTCTGGAGCAACACACAGAGAGATGCTTCCTCTGATGGAGACTGAAAGGGGCTCCGTCACTGAAGTCTTATTCAGGAAAATTTGGGAAAGATACGACCCCTCCGTGAACGTCCCCCCCTTCCCCCTCCCTTCCCCGAAACACTTTTGTCAGACAAAGTTTTTCCTGCGAAGTGAATCGTGGCGGAGCGCGAGATTATCGTTTTGTAAAAAAAAAAAGAGGAGCAAAGCCAGGAAGAAGAGAAGGGGGGATTTGAAAGCGCAGCACTTCTTTGGATTGGATGAGAAAACCATGGGGTGAAAGAAAAAGAAAAAAAAAAACATCTCTGGATTATGTATTCTTGCTGTGTGTGCAAAACAGAGCAAGAAAGAAGTTTCCAGAACTTCTAGTGCAGAGTTTTTAAACCACCAAATCTCTTTTTTTTTTTCTTTCTTTTCTTCGTCTCTCATCGTTCACACGCTACGACTAACCTGCCTCCTGCCTGCTGCTGTGTCAAAGGAAATGAATAATCAACATTCATGTATGTTTTGTAGAGTAACTCAGCACGTAGAGCACACGCAGAGGCACGCTGAACCAGAGGTATAGTTAAAAGCAAAGAGCTGGGAGTAGGAGGAGGAGAGTTAGAGGGTTATATTCTCTATGTGACTCTTCCTGGAGCAAGGCATCAACTGGATAAAAAATCACAAGCTATTCAGGCTAAAATGTTAGTTTCCTCCCACTTCAAGTCACTGCACACGGGAGGTTTACATACAATAAATTCAGTGGATATGAGGCTTAAAGGAGGCGTATTCAGCTTTGTCGGATGTTAAACGTGGTCAAAGTGTTTGTAAAAATGCTCCCAGCAAGTCAGAAGCAGGGTTTCAGCCTTCACTGAACGCTCCGTTTGCAAAGTTACCTCCTACTTCCTCTATGTGACAGCTGTCCGTTCTGTAGCCTTTGTTGCTAAGGTTGTTGCTAAGGTTGTTGCTAAGGTCGTTCCGTGTGTTGTTTACATTGTCCACATTTGGGCTCTTACATGTACAGATGTATTTGAGAAGTTTATATTTCCAGTAAAGGAATGAGAGAAAAGTGAAGTCCTGCTACTAGTTTGTTTACTTTAGATTAAATCTGCCAAAGGGAAGCTTCCTGAAGCCGGCCAATCAGAACAAAGTGGGCTCATCGGGAGGGCGGGGCTTAAGGAGACAGGAGCTAAAACGGCCTGTTTCAGACGGAGGCTGAACTGAGGGGCTGCATAAAGGAGCAGTAGAAGATAAATATGGAGATTCGTACAGGATGCAAAGATATTCCAGTAGAACCCCATAAATATAGACCTGGAAATGTGCATGATGCCTCTTTTAAGTTCTTTTTATTCAACACTATTGGAAATATTTGAAGTTGCATTTTCCAACAAGTCCTATTAATTAAACACTCATAGTATTGTAACTGCGCTCCAGAGCGACACATACATGCATTTTCTGATCTGACATCGCTGTTAGCACGATGAGTCTGTTGGCTGGTGTCTTGCAAAAGTGTTACAAACCACCATATTTACCAAATATAAAACTGTTTGTTGATCCGACACATCTATCGTTAAATTTCCTTCAAGTTTAGGCACAAAAATGACTTGATAAGGGAAAAGAACAGATTATGATTATGAGTAAGGTTAGGCAACAATTGTATTTATGGTTAAATGAAACCAACATTGACTGTTGGCAGGAAACAAAGTCATAAGTTTCGTTGACCAATCCAATCACCTCCACGCTTTCGCTATAGTGGCACTATATTAACGTCAGACCACTTTCTCCGTGTCTTTGTTACTTGAACATAAATCACTAGTGGGCATTTGCTGAAATGATTAATGCTGTCGTTTTTCTTGTGAGGACAGTATTTTGTTGTTGCGTCGGGCACCACGGTAGGAAACTAAATACCATAAAACACCCCACAATATAAAACCACTACAATAAAACCACAAAGTACAGCTTCAAAATGACAACACAGTTAAATAAGCAACAGAATTACTATAAACATGTTGTAAGTGTTATTATAGGCTGTTGCTTTGTGATATTTTATGTTGTACAGGTGTTTATGTTACTGTTTCCAGCTTTCAGCAGTTTTAAATGAAATCTGGCTGAGCTGACTCTCGACACTGTGATTTAAATTTTTACCAGAGTCGATTTGTCAGTTTTAAAATTTTTATCTGCTGTCATGGTAACAAGGGATATCATCATTAAAAACTGATGTGAAAATATCTTGCAGGGATTTCTGCAGAATAAAACACTGAATAGAGAAACAAGTAAAGGCATCTGAGTGTTAATTGTGACACCTGATTCTGATTTAGCTTTTGGCTGCGGCGTGTGTGTGTGTGTGTGTGTGTGTGTGTGGGTGTGTTGTTGTAGATCTTCTTGCTGACAGTGTTCAACTTTTTTTCCTGATGGGAAAAAAAGACAACGATGACAAAAAGCCAGCAGGATAAACTACACTGCAACACAGATAGAACATACCAGAAATATACCGTTAGCAGTAAAGAAAATGACATCATCTGCAAAGAAATGACATCAAGCGTAACAATAGCAACGTTTTGCAATATTAGAGCGATGTTAGAAGTTCAGTTAAAGTCCTGTGACGTCACTAAACCGTATCAGTATGTTTCAAGAATATAAGAATATTATGGGAATTTTAAACAAAGCTTTAAATGACAAGCTGAGTTTTTTTTAAATTAAATTTTAGAAGCTAGCGTTATTCTCCTCTATCACACAAACTGAACAGGCAGCGAAATAAGCTTCGCCTCTTTGTTTTGTTACTGTAAAAACATTGTCTTTATATCTTGGATGCATCCAAATGATGTATATTTGATGATTAAAACACCCACTTAAAATCAAAGACCGTGACCTGTTTTCACCAGAAAGATGACAGCATCCGTCCTTTGTTCAACAACATTTTTGAAAAAATGTTTTTGGCAGCGCAAATTATGACTGTTTTAAATTAGAAGCAAATACATCATAAATAGCGTGATGATATCATCACGACCTTCTAGGGAGGAGGTCAGCGCGGATGATTGAACTGCTAAAAGGAAGTGACTTTCACACCGGAGACTGCTGTTCAAACATCACATCATTCCAACAGCCAGTGTTGCTTTGTTTTCACAATAATCTTTCACTAACTTTAAAGCGGTTTTTGTGCTTTAACGTAGCAACACCTCCGCCATAGAGGTCATAAATTATACATTATATGCATTTTTGGAAGGTGACTGACAGAAAATGTCAAGAGGTGCATCAGATCAGATGATCATATGTTGTTTTTAAAGGAACTGATGTGTTATCTGGTTTGGAGGACCTGCGGTGAAACCACAAATTAAAGTGATTTACATCTGCTGTGTAAAGATCAGATTATATGCGGTTTTCTAATATTTACATTCTAAAAGAAGCGTAATGATGCTGACGAGCGCCGTGTAAAACACTCCTTAACATTTATCTAGTCTTCCCCTCTGCTCTTGTTTTTCCTCTCACTCCCTTTCTAGCCTTTCTCGAGAAAGCGGGAGGACTCTTTTCTCTCTCTCAGCCTGGTGCTGTTCCAGCTGTAATGTGATAACCAGTTCAATAACATAAACAACTGCCAGAATCCTCCAGAGGAAGGATGCAGAGGGAGAGCAGGAGAGTGTGTTTATGAGTGTATGTGTGTGTGTGTGTGTGTGTGTGTGTGTGTGTCAGTGGGTGGATGTCTGTGTGTGTGTGTGTGTGTGTGTGTTTGGTTTTTTTTACATGGGAGCGTGTGTGTGGGCTGGAGAGCAGGAGAGGCCTGGGCGAGAGGTGAGGACGAGTCAGCCATTGAACACCATCAAATAAAACGTTATCTAATGCCTGCACTGACACGGCCCGCCAGAAAACAAGTACACTCTCTATCGACTGAAAGCAACGGCTGTGCTTTTTTGCCCGCGAAAAAAACAGTCCTCGCTGCCGCTGTGAGCTGGAGGTTTTTATACATCAGAGCAGAGAAATAGGTTTCAGCAGCGCTTTAAAGAGCCATCAGGGTATCTGCACACTTTCTGAGCGCAAATTTAATGGTTTCTAAGACCTTTTTAATAGCTCTAAAAGATAGAAAAATACTCTTTCCACAGCAAAAATAGCTGGAGCAAAGATACCGCTTCTTCAGCAGAATCCTAACAACGCTGTGTAAATTATCATTTTTTGCATAAATCAAATATAAATAAGACAGAACAAACGATAAATGTCTCCTAGCTGTAGCTTCATATTTAGGAGACGGATGCATCAGTGGTATCAATCTTCTCTTCTAACTCACAGCAAGTTTCCCTCAAAACTATCCGTCAAACTATTCCCTCCACTCAAAATGTGTTTTTTCTTCTTCTTCTTGTTCCTTCAGTTGGATGTTTGTTCTCTTCTCTGTGCTGAATGATGTATGTGTGTATGAGCCGGAGTTTGTTTTGTCACATTTATCTGCCGGAGTAGGAAAGTTTCTCCGAGCCTCACCTTAAATCTTAAAGCTTTAACACGACGTGGAGGTACGAGCGGGATTTGTAAGCCAATCACGGTCCGGTGTGCGGCTTTAAAACTCCAACACACGTTCACTGAGACGTCTTGTGTCTGGTAGTTTACAGATTCTGGACTTTTGTTTTGTGGAGATTTATTCAAAAGCAGAGTATTTTATATGTCTTAAAACATATGTGGATGTCTTCTTCAAAGATAAGTAATATATTGAAAAGTTTCAAATGGTACTCAGCTCTAGAATTTGAGTGTTAAAAGGCTTCATATCACTCCACAATTTTCGGTTTTGCACACTAAAACTGTAAAATCATGAAAGAAAATCTTCTTTAAACCAAAAAATGAAACAGCACAATTTAAGAACAAAGACACATTCAGTACCTCAGTGCTGCTCACACTCATGAACAGATACAGTGTACTGTTCACGCATGAACACACATACGTAAGCCTGGAGTCATAGTAACACCACACACACACACACACACACACACACACACACACAGGCTCATACACGAGGAAGTGTGTTACTTTGGAAGAGTGGAAAGGGGATTTTTCTAGCTCCTCTTCTTCTACTTCTTCTTCTTCTTCTTCTTCTCCTCTCGCTGGAACCATCCCAATTTTAGGTCATGGCTATTCTACAACAGAGGAGGAACGATGAATAAGCCGCCTCCCTACTGTACCCCCCCTCCCCTCCCCTCCTCCTCCTCCTCCTCCTCCTCCCTCCATCTCTACCCACTCTTTCTTCCATGTTAGCTCGTGGCTAGCTTAATGAGCCCTGCGCAGATGGTCCCATAAAACCGCCGCAGCTGCGCGACCGTAAAAAAACGATGCCACGCCCCGGCGAGGACGAGGTTGATATACATTCAAATATTCAAATGAGGCCGTAACCTCTCTGCCTCGCTCCCGATGGAAAATGGAATAAGAGAGGTGTGGGAGGAATTTGATAGGAGGGGGGAGTCAGTGGGAGGGGGAGGAGGGGGGGATGGAAGTTAGATGATGAGGATGAAGAGCAAGAAAACATCAGGACCTCAGATCAAAGAGTGGCAGGGTGAAGGAGAGAGGTGAGAAGGCGAGAGAGAAGAAGAGGAGAGAGAGAGAGCTTTAGAGAGAGTGAGGAGGAGGGAGGGGGGGGGTGGAAGGGTGGAGGGGGGGTGTGAGAAGCCTGGGTGTAGTGTTTCAGCTCCTGGCTCTGCTGCTTGCTATTTCAGCTGTGCCGGAGCGCTGGCCAGCAGCCCCTGCTCTCACGCCATCGTAACCCCGTCAGTATGGTGGCACGGCACTTCTCCCAATACTTACCCCCCCTCCCCCCCTCCCCCCTCCCTCCTCCTCCTCCTGCTACTCCTCCTCCATCTCACACATATCTGATTTATTCCTCCTCAGTGTGATTGGCAAATAAACTGATTGAAGTTTTTTTTTTTTCCCCTCCAGTTTCAATCTGGACCACATGAACGGATCCGTGGCACCGATTCAGACGGTAACGCGTCGTCGTCGTCGTCGTCGTCATGGAGAGATCTCAAAAAGCGCCATGGCGACTGGGTTAATTTCACGTCATTCATCCGAGATGATCGTCGTCATGAATCTGGCACCGAGGCCGCCCCCCCCCCCCTCCCGGGGGGGCTGAGTCGACCGTAGAAAAGAGGAAACAAGACAGAAATGAAAGCCAAAAAAGCGAGTTGGATGGTATTCGGGGGAGACGCCTTGATTCAAACGAAACCTGGAATGAACCAGGAATGTGGCGCAACCAAAATGTGTCGGAATTCAGGGCAGAAGAATAGGCACAAACACTGAAGTGATTACTCATTCCTGCTCTTTTTACTGGCAGTATGATCGGGTTACAACCCATAATAGACAAAATATAACACAAAGTGAGTCTATTTTTAGGTTTTTAGAGGTAATTTAGAGCTGAGCATCATTCCTTCTGCCTCTCTCTCTCTCTGTGTGGCAAAAAGGGTTATCCATGCTTCAAAAATGTTGGCACCCGCTTTAACAAAATGATATCTGCCAACTCGGAGTTACTATTCAACTTTTGAGTCAGCAAAAGAACTTTTGATTATGAAACGTTTCTGCTTCTGGAGGCAGAGTGATCCGTGTATTCTGAATACTGAATGATGCATCTGAGATATGTTTCTAAAGCAGATGTGTGGCGTTTTCTCCTCTAGCTTCCTCCGGGTTTTTTGTAGGTGTGCAAGCGTTCCTTGATCCTCGTCAACTTCTTCTTCTTCTTCTTCTTCTTCTTTCCTGCTCACTTCTTCCTTTATAATCTTTCACCAGGCATTGTTCTCAGAGCTCCCTGGCAACGATACCTCCAGTTAAGACCTCCAGTGAACTCTCCGGTGTGTGTGTGCGCGGTGGAGACTGCAAGCTTGAGTCATTGGACAGAGAGAAGCCTTAATCCGAAGCCAAATATAATGCAGTCGATCGCTTCTGATTCTCGATAATCTTCTCCTGGTTTCTGCAGCTCTGGAAACGTCGACTAACCTTCGATTCCAGGTGTGTTATGAAATATTGGGAGTTTCACACGCGTGTGATGAGATGACGACAAGATCTCCGATGTCACTGCCATGACCCTGAAACACGAGGTCGCCGCTCTAGTAGCTGAGCCGAGATGACCTTGACCTCTGGTTTTTGGATGGATGTGGGCGAGTTTGGTTTTCCTGAAGCGAATCAATAAAGTCCCACACATTGAAAGAACAGCAGAAGTACAATTTGAACGTATTGTGTGTTTATGTCGGAGAAATATCCAAAAAAAGATCATTCCCTCCCCCCCTCCTTTGGTCTATCACTTCTCTTCTTTTCACTCTACTTTTTAAAAAAGCTCCAAGACTATTGAGAACGTAATGGAATTTTAAATAAAAGGCCATATTGCTGAAGGTTGCCAGAAGCTGAACTAAATGGATTCAAATTGAATTTAAGAGGATTTTGACACTGCAGCCCAGTCAAGGTCAAGCCAAGCCTGGGTTTTTTTTTTGTGCAGCACAGCAACTCTTGAGAGCGCAGTGTCTCTCTCTCTCTCTCTCTACGCTCAGCTCCTGTTATTTAAGGTTAATCCTGCAAATTGTGCAGGGTTTAAGTTGCATTTAACCTACATAGATGCAGTAGGTTGTGTCTTGATCCAGGACTGGTGGCCTCTGATCCCCACCAACACACCCGCTACAATGTCCATTTGGTTAGCTTTACGTGGGGATGACCTCTCTCTCTCTCTTTGGTTGGTATATTAAAAAGAAGGGAAAAAAAAAAAAAAAACAACTTAATCTGGATAAAGTGCTGTAGCGAAATGGAGCGACTGTAAAAAGTGAGGCGAGTGAGATCACAAAACAGACACACGGATGAAATGTAATGAGAGAGCCGGATTCCTACAGATTCTATAATCCCTGATGAAAATAAATGTTGCGTTCATTCAGTGTTTTTTTTTTTTTTTTCATTTCGCTCCTATGTTTCTACCTCGTAGCCAAAAAAACCAGGTCAGCACAGACTTCCCTTTTGGCTCCAAAGCTGGTTATTTCCAGCAATTTCTTCCTAGGCGGACCGGATAAATTTAGTGCCCTGAACGGGATATTTTTAGCAAAAAAAAAAAAAAAAAAATCAACAACAGAGTAGGGATTTACCACTCAGGTTTTTTCTCATTTCTGTCAACTTTTATGAAACAGATCATAGAGCTGTGAAATGGAAATTACTGCACAATGACATCATGTGTGAAATCAGAGCAGTGAGCAGGTAGGACTGAGTGTCCTGCAAGAGGTGACCTTTAGCTAAAGACCTGTGACCTTTCAGATTAAAAGACAGTCTCTTTAAGGTCACCCTTCTGCCCTACTTCCTCACAATCCATCAACTCCACCGGAGGAGGAATTCTCTCTCCGTTTATCCGGAAGATGAATGGAAAGTCTGCGGTAAACCACGGAGAGTTGATTATAATTTAGAGCGAGGAGAGACAGTCAACAGTCCAGAGCAAACAGGAACTTGGGATCTAACTTTCCCCTTTAAGCTTGGCGGCGGCTGTGTGTGTGTGTGTGTGTGTGTGTGTGTGTGTGTGTGCCACTTGGATTGAAAGTTGAGACCGGCAGTCGCCGCTTGTCCAGAAAAGCCACAACATATCGTGTTGTTTTCATGGCAAAGCAACATCCCCCCCGACGTTTTCACCTCATATTTCATAAACCAAAACAAAACAAAATAAGGACAGAGTGTCGGTTTACACCCACACTGTTCTACTGACTCAAACAAGGTTAAAGACACTTTATGCCTCCAGGATCTATCAGCAGCTAAAGACTTTGTGTTTCCAAATCTGAAGACTTCGATCAATAATGGATAAACATTCTTCGTAAATTACTCTTATAACTGTGAGTACGTTTCCATCCATCCATCCATAAAAACTTGGCTCCTGATGTTGGACTGGATGTTTAAAGAGATGCAATCACCAGAAAAGCAAGATGTTTGTCTCCAAAGTGTTAATTTTTTTTTGCATTAACATATAGTCACAATGACATATTTAGTAAATTAAGTCTCTAATTTGGCTTTTTCAGGCTTTGGTCAGTGGTCAGTTTTCTGTTTTTTAGGAATTTCAAGACACTCCCAGTACTTACTGAAATTATGTTTCACAATTTGTAAAACCAAACAAACAAAATCCATCTATAACACACACATGCATACAGTGTTGCACTGAGAAGTAGAAACTCGGGAGTGTGATTCCACGAGAGAAAACGTTCCAACGATTTGATGAAAAGCGTTTAAAAAAAAAAAAAAAAAAAAAGACTGCTGACATGAAAGCGAAGCACATTTTGGGATTCTATTAAATCTATGAGTCATCTTAAGAGCTCTACTTATAAAATAGTTATGTATTTAAAGATTGAATCATTCTGTGTTGGTTAAATATTGAATGGTTGAATTTAAAAAGTGTTCCGAATGGATCTGCGAGGACGTGCTTGACATTCGATTGACCCTTCAGACACTGATACAACGGTTTCTCTAAAGTTACGACACCAGAATTACAGCGGATTGCAGCACAGAAACCCAGAGGACGATCTCTAATGATTGTCTCAAATAATTTAATATTTAATATGATCAAATGTTGGCTTTAGTCATCACAACAAAAACATATACCAGAGGCAGTCTGACGATTCCCTGACTTTTAGTTAAATAAACCCACTTGCTAACACTCTCAGGGGACGGATGACACACACACACACACACACACACACACACACACACACACACGTGATCTGTTTGCACAAAAAAAAGCTTTTAAGACCTTATTAATTTCCTCAAAAGCTTTGGGCAAATATAAATATGCTGAAAAATGAAATTTTCAAGTGGTAATCTAGTCTCCGTCTTTGTCGCCGAGGTGTCTTTGCACTTCACCTGTCAATCAAACGGTGTGGGCGGGGATGACGTCTTCTTCCTCGTTGGGTTTGCTTTTGATGACGTATATGTTTCTGTAATTGGCACTCTTTCTTTTTTCTTCTTTCTTTGTCTGTACAACCGCAGAGACAATGCTACCTGCAGTTCTTCTTTTTTTTTTTTTTCAAACAAACCGGAAACATGAAACAAACACATCACTTCTCTGCTGACACCAAATGTTTTAGAGCCACATATAGAAAAGATTTGCTGTAACAGAAATCCTCAGAAAGTTTTGATATTCATATGATGATAAGGTCAGATCATCTTACATAATCAGGTCCATACTGTGTTCATCTCACTGAACTGCACAGTGTTATGCAGTATGATAAAAAACTGTTTTTGAATATAATTTCCTAAATGGTTTAAGATCAAAATCAAAATCCCAAAGTTATCAGAAGATTCTGGTGACTTTGATTAGAATTAGCATGTAATTAGCTCTACAGTTAACTAACCATCAGATCCCACAGTGTCTTCTATTGTCTGAAAAACCTTCATTTACTGTCAAATATATATATACAAACAGCAAATCACCAAGAAAATTCAGTATTTTTGCTTGAAAAATGACTGAAACGATAAGTCAGTTATCAAAATATTCACCAGTTAACTTTCTTTCACTCAACTAATCCAATAATCGACTAAATGTTGGAGCTGCAACACATTCGTGTATCAAGTTAACACAAAATCATGATGTCATCATCTCTTTCTCTCATTATCTGGAGTATTTCTCATAGAATATATTCAATATAATAGATGAATCATTGCCCAGCGCTGGCACAGGCTGAATGATGATTAGTGCTGGAACAATATGTCAATTAACTGACTGATGAGTCGATCAATAGAATATATTGGGAGCATTGATTAGACTGGACAAGCAAATCTGGGATGTTATGATGGCCGTTTTCTGCAGGTTTAATCAATTATTCAAAAACATAAAGGGTCCCTCATCTCACCCCGAAATGAGGGAAGCTCTGGGTTTTCAGTTCCAGAAAGTGAGGTAACTAAAACTCCGGGTCAGTAACCATGGTAACCGACTCTGTGAAGCTAACTTGCTCGCTGACAGGTTTTCTTCGACAAAGTTTCTCTCCGTCTCCTCCCTCGTACAGAGCCAGACACGCCGTTTCATTTCCTCATTCATTCAGTGTGTATCGAAGCCGTCTGAATCAAAACACTGGTTTGTTCTCACATTCAAATATTACACAGTGTGAATTCCCCCCTCAGCTCAGAATAAAACCTCTGCATGTCCTTCTGTTAGAACGCTGTGACTCACAAGACAGCTGTCAGTTTGTTCGAGCAGCTCCTGTTTATCGCACGTAATGTGTAATCTCAGTTTCGATATTAAAAAGATCAGTATGAAGCTTTAGAAACGTGGGATCAATGAATAATTATGTGTGATTGGTCGCACTGATGGTACATCATTCCTGTACTAGAAGGTTATGTGTTATTATTTCTGAGTGAGCAGGACGGAGCGGCATCACTGAATGCTGTTGAGTGAAGATACAAACAGGCGTCTGAAATTTTAAAATCTACTGTATTTTTCCCCCCTTGATTCCTTTTCAAGTACAAATCACCAAACACATCATTACTGGATCTGACTGAGAGCTTACAGTCATGCCTCTATGTCTTTGATCTATATATTTTTTTAAAGCTTTAACTATATTTTTCATCTTCAGTTGCTGCTTCCTGTGTTTCGTCCCGATAAGATTAAAGCTGAACAAATATATTTATAATGTAATGTAGCTGCAGCCTGATACACAGTCAGACTGCACTTTATTATCATTAAGGAAACGTAAGTCTGCTAAATGATGAATTAATGGATGAAACTGAATAAAACTTTATTGTATTAACTTTTTGACACTTTCCTGCTCTGACTCAGGCTGGTTTTTTTTTTGTAAAAGATAAATGTGCATCGTCTGCATACACGCGCATTAATACGTCTTCGTCCACAGATCAAAATGGAGATTCTGCCTTTTATTTACCCGTTGCCATGGTGACGTATCATAGCATTGCAGCTCCATTGATGATGGCTTTTTTTTTTTATTCAGCACACACACACACACACACACTAAACTCGAGGTTAACATACCGAGAGTTGATTGAACTAATCTGATCAGCTGTTCAGGAACCGAACGTTTCCCTTGTCAGAGTTCATCAGCTGAGAGTTCAGAGTTGGGCTCAGAGTTTGTTAAACCTGCTTTGTGGAATACCACCCTGACTGTCCGCTGACAGCTGAGGAGCTCACGCAGTCTGCAGCCGTCCAACGCAAACACAGCTAAACCAACAACAAACCACCGTCACTGAGCCCGTTTGAAGTAGCGTCCATCCAGCAACGCCATCATCAACACTCCACTTTACACAAACACTTCAGCCTCCCACTCCTCTTCCTCGAGGTGGGCCTGCATCACCTCCCTGCCCTCTGGACTGAAGACCCCTCCTCCTCCTCCTCCTCCTCCTCCTCCTCCTCCTCCTCCTCCTCCTCCTCCTCTACCCTCCTCTACCCTCCTCTCTATCTGCTCATTATGTTAATAGATGTTTAACCCGTAGATCAGCAGCTGATGATGGCTCAATTAAGAGCTTGCTGGAGGACAGGGATTAGTCCTGTGTAAGTAAGGCGGTTTGTTGCCCTGCAGCCACCGCTTCTCTGGACCCTAATCCTTCACTTCGGCCCCGAGGTTCAAACCAGAGAAGCCGTGTAGGCAAATACCTCCAAACAGGCTACAATTAAGGAGCAATTACAACATGCATGTAGGGCTGGGTTTCATTTGACCTTTGCTCTGGATTATTTTCATTGTGAAATCATTATTTTTCTCAATTAATCAAGAAAAGAATCAACTGGTCAATAAAATGTCACAAAAATGGTGAAACACAACCTCCCAGAGCCAAGGTAACCTTATCATATAGCTTGTTTTTTTTCCTGTTCAAAATGATATTCAGTTTACTATCACAGACGACAAAAACCAGCAAATATTCATATTTTACTTGATTACAATACCTGCCCTGTTAGCACAATTTATTTCAATTAAACACTCTCCAATCAAAATAATATAATAATAAGGTTTAATATGGTTAAAGCAGGAAAGTCAGTGAATCAGTCTGCATTGATCTATAAATGAATGTCACTGTATACTGTATGAGAAGCTTCTCCTTCGGTCCATTCAATCTCTGCAGCTTCTGAAGGCAGCAGGATTGATATGTTGATAGATCTGCAGCCTCTGAGAAGTGCTGCGTCAGAGCGCAGTGATGTTACGCACAACCGTTGACTGTGTTTACCTTCATTAAACCGTCTGATGACACCAGGCTGCTACAGTATAACCACACACACACACCTCTACACACACCAGACTGGTCAGGTATAACTTGATATTCTGCTTTTTTATGAAGGAGACGTCATCAGCCTCTTTCCCAACTGTCTTTTTAGCAAAAGTAGCGTCTCATGTTTTATCCTTGAAACACACACTGTAATACAAACACTGTTGTGTAACATTAAAGTACGAGGTGAGAGCTATGAGAGCATTGATGTGACTGGCTGAGAGAGCATTTAATAATCACCAAACCTGCTGATCTATATTCACCTTCACTCAGCCCTTTTGCACATTGTGCTGCTGCTGCACATACATGAACCACAACAGCAGGTGTGCATGGAGACGCCCACGCAGTCTGTGCACCCAAGAACTACCACGCTGCACTTGGCATTTATCATTAAACTTTCAACTGAGGGTGCAAAAAATTAAAGTGAGGGTGCAATGCAATGCTTTTGCACCCTCGTGGAAGCAGGCCTGACCACTGAGGAGGAAAATCTACGTAGGTTTACTGTAATAAAGCATGATGTCATCCATCAATAAAGAAGCCATCGTCTGATTTCACATAGCACATAACTAATGCTGTAGTAAGTAGACAGGTTAGGCTATAACATCACTACCATTCCTACACATCATCAGTAAGAATGGCAATCTGGTTGCCATGGTAATGGACCACATCCAACTACTAACCGCACCCCCATTCTCTGTTTGAGAAAGACGGTTAATTGTTAAACAGGAAGTGACACCGGCTGGAGTGGGGCTTTAACAATATAAGTCAAACTTTACATGATTAAATATAACATAATTTATATCTGGAAATATCCAATTAAAAATAAGTAAACAAGATTAAGAATCTGACCAAGCATTTTATATTCTATTATCAGACATTGTATTTGGTTCTCAGGAAACATCTCGGTCAGTAGTGGAAATGTGTTGAGGCACCCTGACGTGCATGTTAGTAGCAGTTTATTCAAACTCTGGAGAACTTTGCAGCTTTGGTTTGGTGTTTTCTTTCTTTCCAATATGATGTACAAACAGGAATCAACAAAACATAGCCCCTCGCATGCATGTTGATTCATGTGGTTTCATGGAAGAGGTTGATTTTGACATCTAGAGGAGCAGGTTCTTATACTCTGAGAGCCCAGCACATCAAAAAAATGAACCGAGGCTATAGAGACCGGACGGATGCACAGATTTCTTCGAGTGTGCCCAGCTGGCGTGAAAATAAAAGCTGGTAAATTACAACAAAGAGCAGAGCAGACGCAGGTTCATAATTAGCCAAAAATACAGGGACTTGAATCAGATACGTTTCCACTACCTGCTGTCTTAAATTACCCAAAGATGAAACCACTTCAACAAAACATCGGATGCATTCAAAGACAAAACACTTTAACATGTTTCCTTTTTTTTCCAGTTGGACACCAAGTTTTGCTCCAATAAGTCACATCCATGATTGCAACACATTTTTTTTATTATGTATTAATCTACTGATTATTTTTTAAATGATCAATAAACTGTTTAGCCTGTAAAATGTTATAAATATGAATGAATACCCCCCAAGAGTCATCTTTTATTGTCTTATTTTGTTTGATTTTAAATTTTTTTTTTATTTCATCAAACAATTTCTTGAATAATGGATGAGTCGATTGGTCGACAGACAATTACACAGAAACTTCTTTGGTTATCATCTCATTTCAGTCATTTTAAGCAAAACACACATTTACTGGCTCCACCTTCTCAATATATGAAGACTTTATGTTTTATTCTGTCATATATGGCAGTAGACAGAATATCTAATATCAAATAAGCTAAATACATCACTGTGGGTTCTAGAAAATTACAGTACAACAATCACCAGTTTATAAAAAAAACAGACTCTAAGCTGCAAATTCTCACCCAACCAGCAGATATATATCTTATATAAAACACATTTTGTCCCATTGAACATATTCATACCATTGCTCTCATTGGTCTCTAGAATTGACTAAACAGCTGAAGTCATTCGCAGCTGCAGCAGTAACTAGTACCAATAATTTGCAAACCGCATATCCAATGTAGCCACGTCGCCATTTAAATTACGCAAATGTGAGCAACCGCAAATTCTGTCATGTGACTTTTTGTCGTCAAGCACTGCTTTGTTTCGTGTCTAATTTGGGCATTGTGAAACTGAAAATGAATCAAATCCAAAACTGTCACACGCTGCACCTTTCCACTCTGGTTCGAGCCAAAGAAAACAAACAGTAGGTGTGATCAGAAGCGCCAGGAGTCAAATCTCGCCCGGTCTGGTTCCTCCACCCTGCGTGATGCTTCTCCGGCTACAAGCGCGGAGGGGAGGCCATTTTAAAATGGCAGTAGGGTGAGAGTGGATGGTGAGGTGAGGCTCGCTGCTGCTACTTCCCACATTAAGTGGCTGATGGTCTCCTCTTTGTACAAAAAAAAAAACACCTTTGGCTTGAAGTTGCATTAATGTAGAGGGAGTGAGGGCATTTCTTTCCCTCTTTCAATGTGCCGGGGTAAAGCGCTGCCCTGCAATGATTGAATCATAGCCATAATAGCAGAAGGCAGAGGCCTGCAGTGCGGCTGAGTTCTTCCTGTTCTCCTTGCTCAGCGTGGGAACAGCCGTGGACAAAATCTACCCTGGAATCAGCACACAAAAGAGGCCATGAAAGCAACATGACCGGAGCAGGTAGTAATTGCTCCTTTCTGCAGAAACTGCTCCGTCCATTTGTGGTGCAAGGCTTTCAGTTTGACAGCGGTGAAGGGAGTGCACGCTTCTCTAACCCTGAGTACAAGAAAAGGTTTCTCTGCCGTCGTGGGACAAGAGCACGGGTCAGCTGCAGGTGAGCGGATGGAAAACACATGTCCAACACTGAGGCTGTTCTACTGTACAAGGCTGAATCTGAAAGAACAGGTAAATAGCCGGATCGATGAGGTGACGGGAGACTCGCCCTCGAAAAAAACAGTTCCCTTCGTTTCTGTTCGGTCTCCTCGGTTTTTCTGCTCTCACTTGCTAACGCGGCCTCGGCTTCAGCAGCGATTAAAGCCCATCAACTATTATACTAACACTACTTGTATTAGCCGGTCTGGCGTCGCACTGCGGCTGCGCTGACTAGCAAGAACATCAGTGTGCTAACATGCAGACAAGAAAGTAACCAGGTTATGTTACCTCACACCGATTATACTCAAACCCTCCATGTTCATGCACTTCATAGTCAGGTTTCCTCCCCAGACAGTCACCGGGCTGCAGCCGCTGCAGCCGTCTGCCAAAGAGAACAGGTCAGTCGACCTCCTTACATAATCTCAGATGAAAATGGAAATTTCCCCTCGAGCTTCGCCAAAACTCTGGGAAATCCCTGTTTTCGATCGGAGATGATAAAACATGAGATTAAGCGTCATTCAACAAGCTTGTAGAACAGAAAGTTTGTCTTCACAGAGTGTTTCGTATTGAATTTATCAGGTCAGTTTCATTAGTCGCTCTGTTCCTCTTGCGCTTGTAGTCAGAAACAGACTGTCTGCTGTGTGGGAATTCAACATAGTAGAAAAATATGTCAAGTTCTGAGCTTCTGCACTTTATTTTCATTTGAAAAAGTGGGAAAAAAAGTGTCAAAAAGTTATGTAAGCTGGTGCACAGCTGTTTAATCTGTTTAGTGTTTTATATACAGAACATAAGTTAAGAAAGAACATTAATTAATTAATGTATTTAATTCTTGTAGGCTGTTAATTATATCAAACTAAAGACAATCAGTATCGGCAGGTCAGGCAGGTTGGAATCGGCCAAGAAGAATGCAGTCGTTGCTTCATGCTCAGCCTGGCCAACAAACAAATTGATTAGTGAAAATTAGACCCCAGTTAAAATTATAGCTCACGTCAAAGTCCTGGTTATCACTGTGACATTCTGGAGGGCCTTGACTAATGGAGTCTCTGGAAAATCTGTCAGGGAATTAATGCGTCTCTGCTCACTTGCTCTTTAGTTTAATTCAAACGGTTGAATTGGAGCTTTTTTTCCTGCTCTCAACAGAACATCTCTGCTCTTATGTCTGAGCTCTCACACCCACAGCTGGATGCAGCCTCCATTATTCATCCAAACTCATTATTAATCCCATTATCAATCATTCTATTGATTTGTTTTTCAATTAATCCACTGTTTAGACAAAAAAAAAATTCAGAAAATAGTGAAAAAAATGCACATCACAAGTGCAACTCTTGCTGCAAGCTGGAACCAGAGACTGATTGACATTTTTGCTTAATAAACAAATAAATAATCAACAAAATGTGACAATCAACACCTGACTAATTATATAATCTGTGTATATTGGAATAATTTTCTTATCAGTTCTATTTAGATGTAGTTTTATAACAATATGTTTAATTTAAGAAGTTTGACATTCAGAGAATTAGAACTTTTTTAACCAGATAGATTATATATTTGCTATTTATGTAAATAACTTCCTGAATTAGACACAATAATCTCACCAAAGGGTCCGTTAGTGTCTGTTCTGGAGCTGTCAATCATATCATATGAGCACTTCAACAAGAAGCTCTTGTCCATGTCGTCCATGTCGGCTTGACAACATAGATGAGAAGTCAGGAAGTGTTGAGGAACATCTGCGTTTCCACGACAGCGGGACAATCTGCTGATTGATGAAGCTCGTGCAACATGATCGAAAGCTCCAGAAACAGCATCTAAAGGACGCTGTGGTGAGATTATTATGGTAACTGCTGGTTATAAGGTCAAGAATGAACTTTCAGTCTCAACTATTTGAATGTTTATTTTTTTTCCCCCCGTTTCGCTTTGCTGATAAAAAAGACTACAGAAAAGATTTGTTGATCTTAATAAATCTGGAATCCAAAAAGAAAAATGTCAAACAGAACTCGACCCTACTGCCGCCAGGACAAATGTTAATACACCAGACACATGTGTTACAAGACCCCTCTGACTGAACTTTTATATGCTATTACACGCGAGAAAGTCCACGACAGCGCGCTCTGACACACTGAGTCACTTCATCACGCCGCCTCTGACAGACACTGACGCTCTTCTCTGTCATGTCTGGAGAGCACGACGGCTGCCTGCCTGTGTTTGCTGCTCAACAGGAAGCTGCAGCAGGAGAGAATGATTGTACTTCCTCAAATTAGCAGAAGCAAGGAGGGAGATGGGTGAGTGGGAGGGGAGGGGAGCGGGGGAGGGGGGGGGGGGAGGGGTGGAGGGGGAGGGGGGGGGAGTGTTTTTTTTTGTTCTTCCCACACTGTTTTGACTGTAGCCAACAGAGCACACGATGGAGCACATGGCTGAGCTACAGCGAGGAAAAAAACCAAAAAACCCCCCATCTAACTATGAATTTGGATGGATGAATTCATTCCAAGATGGGGTTTTTTTGGGGGGGTGGGGTGGGTGGGAGGGGGGGGACCATATAAACAGTCTCCCTTAAGTTTTGTCCTGGCGCGGAGCTTTACTCTGTCGATGAGAGCGGCGTACAGCTTCGCCTGCAGTCACGGTTCTCAGGGACACAAAAGCCCATTACTGGAGCTGAGCCCATAAGTTATCTGGAGCTTAAGACACTTTTTCACTGAACAAGTCCAGTTACAATATTTTTGTTCAATTTATAGATTGCGTTCGTGTGTGTGCGAGTACACGAGTGGAAGCGAGAGGTTTAAGAGAGAAAGAAAGGAGGTATTATATCTCTAACTTCAGCATGATGATGATGATACAGGCCTTTAACAACTCCGGTAGTGACGCCACAACATGAGAGTCGGCACAGTCACATCTCACATGGAGAGGAAAGATAAGATAAGGTGGTGTGTGTGTGTGTGTGTGTGTGTGTAAAAAGGTCACAGCTGCCATTATTTTTGTTGTTTGTCAGCCAAACCCTCGATCTTGCTCACGCTTCAGACAAAAAGCTAAAAGAAAGGTGAATCCCAAGTATTTTCAGGGGAATTTTATGTCTTTATTAGATGATGACAGTGGAGAAACAGTGGTTCATGATCAGAGCCTGAACCGCTGGGCCTCCGTGGTGAAACTTCATCAAGTATTTTCGTATGTAGGTCTTCGCCTATGTTGGTGGGACCTGTACTGTACTAAAAAGCTGCACTGGGCAACTTTTAATGCCGGCTGCTTCCGAACGACAGCCGACTTTCAAACAGGTAACGGTTTGAAGATGTGAAGCTTTAAACCAAAAGGAAAGCGGAAGGAAGAGAGAGGAAGGAAAAGATCTAACGCCGGAGAGTCCGGTTTTCTCTGGACCAAGTTCTGACTCTCTGCTGTTCAGGAGACGGTTCTGATTTCACTTCTGAGCTCTAATTTAGCATTTCATAGATGCAACCTCACTTTGATAAGATATAAGCATGTAAGACGAGTTTAAAATAAAAAAATCTTGAATGTTAATCAATGAATATCAGTATTTATAGCTCTCTGATCCAATCCAGGAACACTTCAGCAGGTGTGTTGAGGTTTATTTTACTGGAATCAAACCTGTCATCTAAACCCTGTAACCACCTGCCAAACACATGACTCTGCTTTTTTGCATATCCAATCAGCTAGTTTACTCTTGTATCTCTATATTACCTGTCTTATCTGGACACACACACTCATCTGTGGTTACACTGAGCCTCTGAGGCGACTGTCCTACTGCCAAAGATTTACGAAGAACCACTAATCTGCTCTCCTCTGACTGCTGGGACACTCACCAGCGCTGCTGCTCAGCACCCTTATCTGGACTGTCTCCCACAGGATCCTGTGACACCTTTTTGGCAACCTGGACTTTACCTGCAGGCGTTGCTGAAAAAACCACTCATCTGACCGTGTCGCACCGCATCCCTCTGCTGCACTGGATAATGATGTAATAGATAACAGTTCCTCCTGCCTGACATGTGAGACTTGTCTCCAGAGACATATTCTCATTGTCTTGCTGCCCTCTAATCCCAGTCACCTGGGCTCGAATGAGACGCTGCCAAACCGATGCTGGATGTGGAAAAACTGACAGAGAAGGGGTATTTCTTATTACCAAAAAAAAAAATATATATAATCTCAGAGCTGACTTGACAGGGGCTTTATTCGGGTTTATTGATGCCATCATTACACGGCTGCTTCCACGAGCAAAATGGTTTCCGGGTTTGAGGAGGAAATTAGAAGTTTGATGGCACTCTCTCCCGGGAAAAAAGCAATTACGCACAGCAATGAGAGCACAATTGTCGGAAATGGGCTCATGAAAGAGACATAAAATTATTCGACAGATACAATAGCTTAAAAGGATATGAGCAAAAGTATCCGAGTTTTTTTTTTTTCTAAAGAAACACAATTTCACCAATCACCAGTTTCCTGAGGCTAAACAGAGCTCTCCTGTCTTTTTTATCTGCCAACTATCGCTGCCATGTAAACCTGTCATTTAACGCGTAAAACGAAATTGATGGCGCGATAAAAGTTGCCAATAACCCAGACGTGCTTTTCTCAGAGATGAAATCCATTTGCAGAAATGAAGAGAAATCGCATCAGAACCTGGATGACACTTGTCGTAAATCGTTTCTGACAGCTTCCTAATGGAGTGTTATTACTGTTGCGCACAAACGCACACAAACACACCGGCTACGAGATGTTATTTACAGAAGGTTTAGCTGGACTGAAACACGCTAACAAACAGTGCAAATAAAAAAGCTGATACACTTGATGATAACTTAGAGAACTACATGAAGCTCCGTGTCTCCTTGACACAAAACACACACACACACACAGGGGGAGACTGAAGCTTTCACAGCGAGCACCGTGCACAACCCTCCTCAAGAGTTACCACAACCACAACACTGTGCCAGCTCTTAGCGACACATGCAAATACCTCAACACCGCCAGCACAGGACTGAACACAGCTGTCAGAACTACCCAAACACTGGAAGAGGCAAGAAAAAATGAAATGCGGACACAAGCTGGTGAAGGGTGACTTACCCGAGCAGTGTATCCACATCTGTTTGATGAAATGTGAGATTCAAACGTCACACTTTGTTGCATTCAAAACGCACAGAAGGTTTTAACGAAAGCAGTAACTCTACGCCGAGCGCGCGGTGGGCTACCAATTATAAAATTCTTCCTACTTGATGTACAAGGTAACTATTTAGTTATGGCAAATGGTGCCTAATCTATCCTGAGTGGCATTGCTTTATGATTGACGGCAGCGCGACCAATGAGCGCGAGCTTTCGGCGCCGCTTCAGCCAATCGGATCGTCAGCGCGGAGTTGGTGGAAGGTGAGCTGTGAAGTAGGAAGGGCTGATGGCGACATCATGTGTTAAGAGTTTATATCCCTCCGCTTGTCATGCTTAGAGAGCAACGACTCCACTTTCACTGCTTTTTTTTTAGTATCAACCAGATGAATAAAGAAGCTTTTAGTTGTCAGTGTGCTTGTTAATTCATCCTAGAATGTAGAACTATAAATAAACACTGATACATCTTGTTCAGCTATTTCATATAATTAATTTTGTATATTTAAACAATTAAAAAAAAACTAATAAATGACTAAATGTTTTATAGACCCCTAGCGTTGAGAAGTTGGGACATTTACTCAGCAAAGCAGACATTAGTGACATTACAGTAACTCGATTTGGTAGCCGGTCAGTATTTAAACATTATTCTTCGTCGTGTTTACAGATGTTGCGTGTTGTAAATTAGTAATATATCATCAATATTTAACTGCGCGAGTGGCCACGGTTCTACTTTCATGACCGCATGTGTCAGTAAGGATGTGAAAGTCCCCCCCTCCAAACGCCCTACTTTCTCTGTTCTGTTCGCGGATGAACACGATGTTTACAGTGAGGGAAAGAGTGACGTTACAGTGACAGATACAGTGTGGCGCGTGTGACAGAAGAGCAACACGTGTAATAAAAACATTTACTTTAGCACGAGCGCACGTTTGGAGTTTACAGAGACTTTTACGTAGCCGACGTACCGATTCTGTTTCTATATATTTTCACTGTCGCCACTTTGTGCCGTGTGTGCGTGCGTGAGGCTACGTCACGTTCGGCGTGCAGCAAACGGCCTGGCTGGGAGATTTAAAGTAATAAGGCTCGTGCATGAGAGGATTTTTGGAGGGGTTTTTTGTCTCAAATTTGAAAGAAATGGAGGAGGAGCCAGAGGTTCAGCATTGATTTAATAAAAGCAAATAGCAATCAACCAATCATATATTTATTTATATTAACACTCATACAAGAAATGCAACCCAAGCTTAATTAATAGACAAATTAATAAAAACAACAATGTACATATGAAGACAAAAGGGAGATAAAGATGAAGAAAAAAATAAAGCTTTTATTTTAGTTCAAAGCCATTGTTTGTAAAGGCATGATAAGTCAAAGATAGTGCAAATAAAATAAAACTTTATAGATAGGCTTATATTTAATAAAAAAATAATGGATTTACAATTTACCAAATCAGCAAAAAAAAAAAAAAAAAAAATACTACCATTCAAGCTGTTAACGCTTCAATCAGAGCCCAAAATAAACTACTAGATATTACTCTGTAACTGCTTAGATGAAAAACTAAAATAATGATATTGCACTTGGTACAATCTTGCAAACATGATATCAGAAATTCTTGGCCCAAATGTCCAACCCAAGTCCAACTTGTAAATCTGGACTTTTGCCGTTCAGTATTCCCGTCTAACACGTAAACTACCTCATGTGCAGGGCCGGGCTCAGCTATTTTGGGGCCCTGTGCAGAATTTGACCTGAGGTCAAACCTAAGAGGAAGCTGAAAGATAACACTTGTGGCATCGGGGATGTGGTGTATGCACTAAAATGCAACAGAGCAAAACCAGAATGTTGTTTGAGACAGAAAACCACTTCCACCTTCCAAAACAGTAGATTAACACTTTATTCTACTCTGGTAAGTCAATGAAAAACAGAACAAAACAGCAGAAAATGACAAACAAAGTTAAAATATCAATAATATATAAGTGGCTTCACTCTCTCTTTATTATTAAAGGGGATATAACATGCTTTTTGTGATTTTCTGTCATTTTTATATGCTGTTATAATGTTGGATGTTAAACACAGCCAAAATTCCTAAACTTGAGGTTTACGTATGTAAAAATGCTTATGATGTCAGATTGTTTGTGCATTTCCACAGTATTTGTTGCTAAGGTTGTTCCAGTATTCCAGTAGAGCCATAAAATATAAATATAGACCTGGAAATGTGCATGATATGGCCCATCTAATGGCATTTTCTTACTACTGCTGTATCTGCACAATCATTTTCAAGCACAGTTTATGTCGGATGTGTGTGTACGTATGCGTGCGTGTGTATGTGTGTGTGTGTGTGTGAGCGTGTGCCCGATTGTGATGTGTGGTCATCTTACAGAAAGAATGTGCCACACGGTCTGCTCGGCCCTGTCACACTGTGAAGCAATGCAACATATGGAAACAGCAGCACACAGCAGGGAATGGACAGCTGACTCCACTTATGTTTTATAGCTGCAATATGCAACTTTTCCGACATCAGAAGGAATACACATGACTCTGTGACTCTACATATTCAGACCTTGTTTGCCTAAAATGACCTTACACATTATGGGTGCGCTTGTTTGTTGTGGGTGTGGTCATCAAGGTGAGGCAGTGGGCTTTATCTCAGTTTTAAGCTACAGTTGATATGATATGATGTGGGAAACGAGGGCAGAACAAACATTACACTTCCTGCAGTAAAGGGGGGGGGACGCTGACTTTTATGTCACCAAACAAAACATTGTATATCTTGAGTGATTTACTAAATGACAAATAATAAGGGAAGAGTAATGAAGTAACTAGTAGTAGCAGTGGTGGTGACACCAGCTCAGACACAGAGAGAGAGGGAGAGAGAGAGATTACACAGTGTTTTCTGCTTTACATAAGAAGCTTATGTGATAGGGGTTTTTCAGAGGAGAATTGCAGCAGTCAGATGGATGTCCTGCTGCCTTCCTCTCATGCCGTCCTGCTCGTACAGCTGGGTAGTCCAGCGGTCAGCCGCTTGGCTGTGGGGTCATGGAAATGCCACGGGAAAAATGACAGCAAACACGCACAACTAGACCAGAGTTTGGAGTTAAAAAAACAGGAAATAGAACTTCTGTTCATGGCAGGATTACTGCCATACTCAGAGCTACTGATCCTACTGTTATTTAAGTCATTGCTTGAATGGAATAACTTATTACCAATCATTATTATAGATTGATAAATTGGATTTTCTGTTCAAAACAATGTCAGCCAGCAGGATTTTTCTTCCAGGCCAATCAATAACTACAGTTTGACGCCCCCTGTTGCAGCAATGCTGCACTTGTTTGGCTCTGTGAGCAGCAGTTCATTGGATGGGGGACATTATTTCATGTCATAATTAGTTTTCAAAGCTTAAGAGGTTCAAAGAGGTCTGGTGCTGCTTCGCTGTACCGCTGAGAAAATGTTCTCTGAAAATGTGTTCTTACACATATTTCATTTATGTAAATATAAGGTCAAACAAAAAGCTTAAGGGCTGAATATAAAACGCATTTCTAAGCATTTTAAGTCTGTTGGTTCAGTGCTGTTTATCATATTGTTTTAATGTCAAATAATGCATATAATACTCTATAGACACCTTTCTTGTGTAATGTTTGTATGTCTTTTTAATAGCACTAACCTTTAAACCACCATTGCTACTGATAATAATATGTTTTCAGACATAAAAGTGACTGTTTATCAGTAAACCTATTGAACTCTGCAAATGTAGTCCGATCATTTCATTCTGTTGAGCGCTGAACTGAATTAGAAACAAAAATCTCAGCATCTCCAACGTATTTCCAGGTGTATTAATGCCTGTTTTATTGCTTGAGAGAGTTCATGTTTGTAGCTCCGAGATGAGCAACAGGCTCAGCTGGTCATATTTATTTCATTTTAGCGGAGAGTTCACAGATATAAACACTGGGACTCAATAACCCCGCTCCTCTTGTCCTTCCAGCTTGAATATTCAGCTCACAATACTCTTGAAGATTGCTAATGTGTTTGGGGGGGGGGGCATGAGGTCACAGTGGCTGGAGAACACTGCAAAATGACCCGTTGTTATGCAATCAAGTGGAGATGCATTTTAAATGAATTGCTGATGTGAAGAATGCTGAGAGCTGCTTCATGTTTTTGAGCAATAACGCTGAATGTTCAACCTGATATAAAGTATTTTACAGACAGACATTTGAGAAAGAGTGCTGCTTTAAAATCATAATATATGGTGTGCTGTTCAAAAAGGAAAATGTATAGAAAAGAGGTCAGTTTGGATAATAGTTAGTAGTGACTTTTAATTCATTTTGTAAATTGTAACTTACTCGCTTTATTCATGCTCAACAAATAATTTCTAACATTTGTTTTTCCCGGTTGAAATTTGGCTGGTGATTATCCTTTTTATTTTGGTAATAATGCATTTAGAAATATGGGTAATCATTAATAAATAAAGCATTAATAAAGTTTGTTTTGGTGTAGATCTTCTGCAGCTCTTTTCCAGAACGTAGGTGGTCATATGGCCCAATCAATCAAAGGGATTTTTTATGACCTGAAAATCCTAAAACTGTTCTTATTAATGTGTATAACTGATTAATAAAGTCATTAGTTGCAATGTATAAAAGGTACTTTATTAGAATGCGGTACCATAAACAGTGATACAGTGACCTTAAAGTTACTAGTGAATTATTAAACATGTTAATGAGAGCCAGCATAAAATTATCAAGGTGCAGAGCAAATGTAAAGATGTTATTTAGAGGTTTTAGAAGTGCAGAGACAAAAGTAGGATCTTGAGTGATGTGCATCTTGTTCTCTATGAGTAACAACACACAGTCTCCAAAATCTTTTTAATAACAGAGATTAAGCCAGACGATGATGCCATATGAGGACACCGACATGCAAAATGATCAGCCGCAGCTTGAGCTTAAAGCATGCTCTTCACACTTTTGCCATGATGATTTTTTCACAGATTTTCTCTCGCAGTCCTCTGTTCATGCTGTAAAACATCACCGAACAGACTGTGGACTTGTTTGTGTCCGAAGCAGCAGCAGGTTCTCTCACTTGATTTGGTGTCTCAGTTAAAGCCGAGCGCCCTGCTGACCTGCTGCCTCTCTCATCCCCGGGCATCATTTCAACCTGACCGACATGTAGGCATATGTGTACAAGTAACAGCATTACATGTACACAAATACATAGTAGGGATGTGCAGAGGGCCCAGTATTTGTATTTGTATCTGTATTTGTTGAGGCAGCACAATTATTTGTATATTTGTCAAATAAAAGTGGAAAGAGGTTTAAAAATCCTGTTTTTGTTTTTATTTTAATTTTAGAAAATTAAAGTGTTACAATAAGTGTTCATGAAGTGATCTCTTGGAAGCACCTCATTTGTGTCAGTGGCTCAGCTTTATCTCTGGGGAACACCCTCAACTCTGGGAGTGATGTCCAAATTAGGAAATGTGCGTCATGTAGCAGGTGGATGTGACTCCCCTCGTTGAGACCTGCTGATAGACGTCACAGCGGAGCAGAGGAGAAACACTGAGATAGTGATGTAACCGACATGTGCACTGGTATTTAACTTTTTTTTTTTCTTCTTTTTGAATATTCATATGAAACAAATATTCATAAAAAACCCACTATCTTTGCTTTGCCGAATAACGTGTTTGTTTTCGGGCGCACCCCTAATACATAGATGGATGACCTGAACAAATGACTGAAGAAACATAAAGGCTCACTGCTGAATGTCTTGACGAGTATGAAAATGATGTGAACCATGTTACAGCCTTCACAGTCAATCCAAACTGAACACCTACATATGATATATATGACGAGGAATGTGGAAGCTGTTTTGGATGCTTGTTGAGGAATAACACCTCACTGAAAGACTAATTTTTCATCTTTTTGAAAGACATGAGGAGCTGGTAATGCAACACGAGACAATAAAAACACCTGCCAAGGACTTCATATAATAGTCCACTGTTAAGCATTGAATACCACATGCCAGTTCATGTAATCATTGTATGATTCCCTATCATTCCCTTACATTCATTTTTTTTAAGACACATTTATTTATTTTTCTAGACACAAGATAGCAAAAAGTTGTATGTGTGCAATCTAGTGTATGTCGTACCTTCTCTTAAAGGGGACATTTCATGTGCATTTCCAGGACTTAATTTATATTCTGGAGCACTGTTGGAATATCTTTTCATGATTTACAGTTCAAAAAACTCCCCATTTATCTTATATTGGCCCTTTATGCAGCCCCTCAGTTCAGCCTATGTCTAGGTAAACAATTGTAGTAGGATTTCACTTCTTTTTCTCGTCCTTTACTCGAAATGTAAACTTCTCAAATATGTCCGAACATGTTTGAGCTGAAATCCGATCTGGACGTGAACAACCTGAGGAACAACCTTAGCAACAAAGACTACAGACAGACGGCCGTTTGTGGGCATGTTCGAACAATCTTATGCAACCCAGTCGCCAGAGCAAAACGTTGGCATTGAACGTTTCTGCAAACCACAGAAACGTTGAATATATACGTTTCAACACGTGTAACACGTATCATATCAACATTTCTACAAAGGTAGCATATTAACGCCGTGGTTAAGGTCTGGTTAGGTTTAGGCACAAAGACCACTTGGTTAGGGTTAGTTAAAATAAAAATAAAAAATAAAATGAAAACAGCCAATGTCTCACTAAAAACACCCCGGTTTCCTTGCCAGAAAAACGGCTACAAATGTCCTGACGTCTCGCTAAAAACACCCGCTTTTGGCGGTTGAAACAGGAAGCGGGCATTGGTTTCGAGGTGGTCTCGAACCATACTCTACTGATTTCCAACTTACTGCCAAGAAACTTACTAACCAACCACTGAGCCTTCCTCCTTCTAATAGGAAAGATCAGCTCATATAGATCACATATGAACTACGTCACTTTAGAAATGTTGAGATGATACATTTTGTTGAAATGTTAAAATGATACATATTACACATGTTGAAATGTACATATTCAACATTTCTGTGGTTTGCAGAAACGTAAACTGCCACCGTTTTATTCTGGCGACCAGGCTGTCTTATGACAGTTTGATGAGAAAGTAGAGGTAATCTGGCTTTTGACTTTCAGGGAACATTTTACATACATTCACCTCAAGTTTTGGAACTTTGACCATGTCAACAAATCCTACAAAAACACCAAAACCAACAATGTATTAGTTCGTCTTTCAATACTTTCTGATTTCCCTACTGTGTCTGTGGCACTCAGCCCCAAGCTCATTGGTTCCTTCTGAAGAGGTAAATGTTTAAAAATAGGTTACAAAATTATTATTATCATTAAAATAGTTTGATTTAAAAAAAAAAAGTCCAGAAATTTTCCTAAACAGCTGGGCTCTGTAGTTTTTTTTAGCAAATGTTACTCAAACAGGAGTGAATAGCGCATTTGTTGGGGACTATTTTCTGGTGCGGATGAATAAACATTAGGTGCTCCAGTGAGTATTCCAGGTAGCAGGAGGGTGATATGGGATTGAGTCAAAATTAACTACACTGGTGTGTTTTTAATACTTGTTAGTAGGATCAATTCATCGTTGCTTTTGGTCTTTTCTTGGGATTTGAACAAAAATAAAAAATATCACCAGACTTTCATTTGATTTTTATGTAGTGAATTTGTTTGTTTGGGCTTCTGTAAAATGTTCCAAGCCTTTGTTGTACAATATACAGAACAGATTATCCTTCTTTCTACATGTGAACCATGTTAACTACATTTTTTGTACATCAATCTGTGTAAACTAATCGCTTCATAGATCCTACTGCAGGATAAACATATGTACATAAGATAAAATCCTCACAATTTATAAATAATGCAATCTTGCATCCCGAAGGATCTAAATCATCACCAAAACAAATCTGCCACTTGCTACGAGTCTCCAGATACTCTGATCTTTAAGTACATTTATTTACCTAAATCTGAGATTTAAGCTGTGACCCTGCAGGATTCTACGTCGGCGGTTCACATAAGAGCCGTGACCTCAACATTTGGGACCGGCTCTGTGTGCATCCGGCTGCTAGATTATTGTTTTCATCTGAACACTGTGAAGACACAAAACTGGGTTTGATTCTGTTTCCTGACTGAAACATCACACTTTAAATCTTTGTAATAAAATGACCTTTTGATGGAAAGGGTGCAAAGACTCATCTTGCTATGGGTTTATCTGTGTTTTTACATTATGGCTTAACTTGGTATTTTATTAAACTCTAAAGATGTTTATCTTGTTTTTGCAACTAGACAGCATGATCACATCCACAGTGTTCTTCTCAGTGTTGATCATCATTGTAACCTCTGCATCATTTTGTCCCCTTTGTTTCAGTTGCTGTTTATTCACATTTTCAACTCTCCTCTCGCTCCTGTCACTGCAAACTAAAGAAGCTGCGTTTTTAATTAAAATAAATTCTGCCAAATCAAAAGTATAAACTCAAAAATAACAAAAATGCAGGCATGTCTTTTTTCTATCTGACTGCACCTTCACCTCCCTCCACACTCGCTCTTTTAGCTCTTATCTTCTTTCCTTTCACTGTCTCTCCATATCTTTCTTTATCTTTTGCCAGTTTCACTTCTCACTTTTTCCTTTCCTCTCCTTATCTCAGTCTTATCTGTCTGGCCTAATCCTCTCCGCTCCTTGTTTATTTTTCTCTTGAGTCTGTGTCTTATTTTTGTTGCTTACCAGACGATGGTGATGGAGTCTTTACTGTTTTCATTAGGTCCTTTTTGAACCACCAAGTCAATCTTTATTTATAAAGCCCAATATCAAAAATTTGCCTCAGGGGGCTTTACAGTCTGTACAGCAATACAACATCCTCTGTCCTTAGACCCTTGATTTGAATAAGGGAAAAAAATCCCTTAAAAAAACCTAATGTGGAAAAAAATGGAAGAAAATTCCAGAAGAGCAACAGAGGAGGGATCACTCTTCCAGGATGGACAGACAGGAAATAGATGTTGTGTCTGCAGAATAGAACAAAAAAACAAATTACAGAAATGCAGCAACAGGATGACAGAATTGTAATGGTTTTATAATATATAAGAAGAATGTGATCAAGAGGACGCTGAGCAACTTCCAGGTGCCACCAAAGCAGGCCGAGTGTGCCGAACCTTTAGCCAGAACCCTGCTTTTTTCGTTGCAGTCTCTGGCTCTTTTTATTTTACATTTCCCTACTATTCAGACTGAGAGAGAAGATGAGGAGACTCTCTCTCTCTCTCTCTCTCTCTATGAAGATATTCTGGATTTCATTCACTTGACGATTGGTCTGATAATGGCTGTATCTGTCGGGCTCAGTTTTCAGTGGATATTTCCAAACAAACTCTGTTGCGACACCTATAGGTTTTGGATGAATGACAGTTTTACTGTATGAATCAGTCTCAGTCTCCAGTTGCAGTGGTCGATAAGTTCTGGTAAATGCACTGTACACTACCTGCCCAGCATCCAAACAACATAGAAAACAACATAAAAAGTTAACAACTAGCTGGTGAAGAAAGTGGAACATCAAACAGTGAAAGAGACAGATATTTTCTCAGGCGTTGGTGGAGACCAAAACTGTGCTAAAAGGAAAATATAATGAATATTGGACTTACATCCATCAAGTGTATTGCCAGACAAGAACATCAATACTGACTGTTTCTGCAAAACTCTCAATTATGTACTTTCTATTTTTCTTGTACATGGCAACTACAGCACAGTTAAAGGATAAGGCTGATTTCCAATATTTTTCTTATTGTCAACAAATCTCATGCACAGAGCCAAACCAACAATGAACTGATCTACTTACAAGTATTGTGTGTGTATCTAAAGCCCAATATATGTCATTCCTCTGTACTGTAGACCTCAGTTGTCATCTAAAAACTACAAAGTCACACTGTTGTACTGGGTGACAGGTTCCTTCACCACAAAGAGTTTTGGCTTGGTAATTTAGAAACACTTTCAAAGACAGCAATGTAAATGAAACCACATTCTCACACATGCTCAGTGGCGTCCGCCTTACACAGAACTACTCTCTGAGACTGAAGACGTGATCGCTGTTATTAGTCTTTGGAGCCATTTCTAGACAAACTAATATGACCAAACTTTTCATGTAAACTCAATGTTTTGCTACAGTACCCGGAGCTCTTTCACCAGAGAAGAGCTCATGAACATCAGGGAAACAACTTCACCAAACTAGATAAACTTCAGCTACTGGTGAGGAAGAACAGAGATTTTTCCTCATCTTCCGTTTCGTGCTTCACGGAAACTTGACTGTGTGGATCGATACCGAACTCCGCACTGCAGCTGGCAATGCTTCCAGCTGTTCAGATCGGATCGAGACACAGAGCTGTCTGGCAAAACCAAAGGATGATGTACGTGTCTGTTTTTATACTAACAGTGGCTGGTGTAAAGATGTGACGGGTGATTCTGTGGCACTGTTCTCCTGTTCTGGAAACTCTTTTCATCAACTGTAAACCCTTCTACTCCCCCCTGTGAGTTTGCTTCGCTCATTCTGGTCGGTGTTTACATTCCACCTCAGGTTTGCTTGCCGACCAGATACTGTGTGTGGAGCGGGCAAACCCGGACTCTTTCATTATTGTCCTCAGCGGCTTTAACAAAGGAAATCTCAGCCATGAACTCCCTAAATGCCATCAGCTGATTAAATGCCTGACCAGAGAGGAGAACACTTTAGATCACTGTTACACTACAATCAACAGTGTCTATCACACTGCACTGGGCCACTCTGACCACATCATAGTCCACCTGAATACTGCCTTCAAGCAAAACTCTCTAAACCTGTTGAGAGGACATCTAAGAAGTGGATCAGTGAAACTATGGAGGATCTTCACACATGCTTGGACTGTACTGACTGGGATGTTTTCAGGACTGTTACTGACAGTCTGGATGAGTACACAAAGGCTTTGATGTCATAAAGCAGCTTCTGTGAGGACAGCTGTGTACCATCACGCACCAGGGTTAGTTACAGCAATGACAAACCCTGATTTACAGCTAAACTTAGACATCTAAGGTTGGAAACAGAGGAAGCGTTTAGGAGTGGGGACAAGCACTGGTTTAAAGAGTCTAAATACAGGTTTAGCAAGGCGGAGAGAGTTGCTAAACATCTGTACTCTGAGAAACTTCAACTGCAGTTCTCAGAAATCAACTCGGCCTCTGTCTGGAGGGGCCTCAGACCAATCACCAACTAGACAGATCACCCGTATAGCAGCCGGACCAGACTCTGTGTCTCCCTCCACCCTGAAGCACTTTGCGGATCAGCTGTCTCTGGTATTCACAGACATTTTAACACCTCACAGGAGACATGCCATGTACCAGCCTGCTTCAAGACCTCCACCATCATCTCCATCCTATAACTATAGACCTGTCGCCCTGACCTCTGTGTGGAACCTTGTACTGTCCTACCTTAAAAACCATCACAGACCCACTTCAGTTCACCTACAGAGCCAACAGGTCTGTGGACAATGCAGTAAACCACTTCATCCTCCAGCACCTGGACTCTGCAGGAACCTACACCAGGATCCTGTTTGTGGATTTCAGCTCCGCCTTTAAAACCATCATCCCGGCTCTGCTGCAGGACAAGCTCTCCCAGCTCTACATGCCTGATTCTACCTGCAGGTGGATCACTGCCCTCCTGTCTGACAGGAAGCAGCATGTGAAAGCTGGGGAAGCACATCTCTGACTCCCTGACCATCACCACAGGTTCCCCCCAAAGCTGCATCCTGTCTCCACTTCTCTTCTCCCTGTACACCAACAGCTGCACCTCCAGTCATAAGTCCATCAAGCTCCTGAAGTTCGTTGATGACACCACCCTCATTGGGCTCATCTCTGGTGGGGATGAGACCACCTACAGATGGGAGATTGACCATCTGGTGACTTTGTGTGGACAAAATAACTAAGAGCTCAATTCGCTAAAGACAGTGGAGATGGTTGTGGATTTCAGAGGGAATGCAGCCCCACCCACCACCATCACCCTGTGTGACTCCTCACTCAACACTGTAGTGTCGTTCCACTTCCTGGAAACCATCATCAGCCTCACCATGAAGGCTCAGCAGAGGATGTACTTCCTGCAGCAGCTGAAGGAGTTCAACCTGCCAAAGTCAATGATGGTGCACTTCTACACCGCCATCACTCAGTCCATCATCACCTCCTCCATCACCATCTGGTACGCTGCTGCAAGTGCCAAGGACAAGGGCAAACTGCAGCGTATCATCCGCTGTGCTGAAAGGTGATCAGATGCAACCTGCTGTCCCTTCAGGATTCTGAGCCAAGTAAAGATGGAAATATCATGGCCGACCCCTCCCGTCCCTGATGTAAACTTTTTGAAACAGTCCTCTCCGGCAAGAGGCCGAGGTCAAGACCAAAACCTCACACCACAAGAACAGTCTCTTCCCATCTGCAGCTGCCTCATCAACAAGGCCCAGGACCCCTACTGACACGGACTCTATCCCTCTATGTTATATTAATGTAACACCCCATAATCTCATATTTGCATGTCTGTGACCTTTGATCTAACATGGCACGTTACATTAGCGCAAGTTGCATCATTATTATTATTATTAATAGCACACTGCATATACTGTTTACTCCTGGTCAATATTTTGTACATTTCAACTCATTCTCTTCTATTTAACATGTTTTATATTATTTAGGATTACTTAATTTTGTGTATATTTTTGACTGTTATGCACCACTACAAGAACACCGAGGCAAATTCCTTGTATGTGTAAACCTACCTGTCAATAAACCTGATTCTGATTCTGATGAAGGAACATGTCACCCAGTGCAGCAGTGTGGCTAAATGATGTGTTTTTAGTAGTTTTTGGACAACAACGGAGGTCTACGGCACAGAGGAATAAGTGTATCAGGCTTTGGATACACACACAATACTTGTTAGTAGATGTGGTTTGGCTCTGCACATGAGATTTTTTGACAATAAGAAAAAATATGGAAAATCACCATCCTTATCCTTTAAGCTTAGGGAAAGATAGTGGTTATGTCAAAGAAATGAGACGATCACCCGTACAAAGTCACACAAGCTACACAGTCATCCTGTCCCCATTTTCTGACTCTTAAGTAATATTTTTTCTAGTGCAGCTTTAAATTGCAGTAATGAGTAATTATCTGCAGTCTTTATTTATCAAGATGTTCACAGCATGAAGCAATTTGTTTCGCTCAATCTGTCTTGACCCGTTTTATTTACCTCTCTGTTCTCTCTGTTTGTCTGCTGCATCAACTGTGGAGTGTCGGTTCGTGTGTGTGTGTGTGTGTGTGTGTGTGTGTGTGTGAGAGGTGTGTGGGTGCACATCCCTCTCTCCACAGTGACCCGCTGCTCTGCTGCACTCCGCTTCCACAGCATCCTGCCGGCTGCCTAGCAACGCTTAGTGTCCATGGCAACAGAGCCAACAAACGCCCCCACTCCTTGTCAGCCTGTACCCCTCAATTAGGACTAAAGTGTGGCAATCAGGAGAGCAGAGTCACAGAGCGAATTAACAGGGAAGGGCCAGGACGAACCTGGGTGTGCAGGTTGAACCTGAACGATCAGGTTTTCTGCAGTCATCTTCAGCTAATGCCAGTGTTTCCAGTAAGAAAACTGCTAATTTAGATCTGGGAGACTGATGGGAGATGGACAAGGGGTCAAATAGAAATCAACGCTTCCGGGTTTGCAAGCATGGCTCTGGAACAATGTAAGGCTGTGGGTTGTGTTTCGTGAAAGCTTATAGGTTATAAAATGAGGACATGATTCTGACTGACACAGCCTCAGTCTTCAAACTGAGGGAAGTTTTTACTTAAAGAAAAAGGTGGCAGGTGGAGTAATAACATAATATCAGGTATAGACTTGCAGATTACATGAGAGTACAGTGCATATAGAGCCATAACACTTGTATGTAGAATGAGGATACTGTGACTGCAGGTACAGATGTGTTTGAGCTCTCTCTTGTGGATTAGAAGCAGACCTACAACAACAGCAAAAAATAAAGTTATCTATCCAAACTGCACTGTAAAATCTTATAATTTAATAAAATCAAGTCTTTTTTCCTTACCTCTATGTAATTATGCAAGTTTTTCAGTTTCAAATCAGGTCTAATTGTCACATTCAGACCAATTGCTGAATTTTTAATCATGTGATCAAATCTTGTAATTTAAAGGACCAGCACGTGGGATTTAGTAACATTTAGTGGTGAAGTTGCAAATTTCAACCAACTGAATACCCCTCCCCTCCCATTCCAAGTATGTAGGACAATGCAAACGATAGATTGAAGAGTACTTCTAAAACGTTTTAGGGTTCTGGGGGATATCTGGGGTTAACATTGGGGTTAAGGAGGATTTTGGAAGGTTAAGTGGCATCTAGCAAGTATGTAGGACAACCTACGGTGGCCAGTGTTTGGTTTGTCTGCTCTGGGCTACTGTAGAAACATGGCGGTGCAACATGGCTCTGTGGAAGAGGACCCGCTCCCTATGTAGATATAAAGGGCTCATTCTAAAGTAACGAAAACACAACAATTCTTATTTTCAGGTGATTATACACTAATTAAAACATACTTATGAATATTATTTTCCATTTCTGGGAGGTCTGTTCTGCTAGATGCCACTAAATTCTACCTACTGCACCTTTAAATGATGTGTTGGGCTGCAACTTCTCCACACAAGAATGCCCAAATCGAGTCAAGTTGAGTCAGGTTTTATTTATGTTGCTCAATATTACAAATCACAAATTTGCCTCAGGTGTTTTTACAATCTGTACAGCAATAAATCCTTAGATCCTTGTTTCAAATAAGGAAAAACTCCCTAAAAAAACCCTTTAACAGGGAAAAAATGGAAGAAACCCCAAGGAAGAAAGATTATGTCCGATATCTGTGCATGGCCAATATGATATGGTTAAGGTTAGGGAATGATCGTGGTCATGGCTAATAAACTACAGTATTATTAGGGTTGGGCAGATAACACACTTGGTTAAAGTGAGGGTGAAATTGTGGTTACAGTTAATAAAAAGACAGATGTTCATTTCAGGTCTGTGATGGGACATGAACTCCTGTTTCCTGCATCAGATTAGATTATCAAATTTATTTTCTTAAGGTCAGTTAAGTAGATTCAGTGGATTTCACACTGGAGCAACTAATCAACACATCATACACACAGGTAGCCCTGTCACTCTTTGTTTTTCCTTCTTCTATGTATGTAAATGGTGTGATGTGAGTTTTACCTTGTGTGTATGTGTAGTCTGTCTCCACGGTGATGAGGAAGTCATGTGACTCAGGTTGTGTATTCTTGGCGACACCTAGAAGTTGATATATTCTTCATATTTTATCAATTTATGTATAATTGTGTCATCATGTTTTTCCATCCTGTAATTTCGCACACACAACATCTATTAACTGACTGTCTGAGTTTTTCCTTATCCGAATCAGGGGTCTAAGGATAGAAGATGTTGTATAATGTAAGATTGTAAAGTCCCCTGAGGCAAATTGATGATTTGTGAAATTGGGATATATAAATAAAAATGATCTTGACTCTTTTTTTAAAATGTAGAGACATGTTTTGGACAGTGAATTAATCCATATGGCTGGATTTATTGAGAATGAAGAGGAGAATGCAGCAATAACTGATAAATGTTAGTTTATGGTGCAATAATTCATGTCTGCCATGTCTGGTTTTGTTTATGTTGGTTTTGGTGTTTTTTTTATGTGTGCGTTTTTGGTCGGTGGTTGTTTTGAGCAGAACACTTGTGTAAACATTCATCTCGTGTGTTCGTGTGTCATGTTCATGTCCTTGCTAGTGTTCTTCCTCTGCTAGACTGATGAACGCAACCAGAGAGGGAGAAACAAAATCAGACAGACGGAGGAATCTACAGAAAATTCATCTTCTTGAAATCCTTAAACATGTTCACACTGACACACTGGCAACATGAAGTAGACTTTTCAATGGTAGCAGCCATGGTAAAATAATAATATATTTAAATAAATTATAATTGTTAGTGAAGACAGTCAGATGTCTACTGTTTGGCGACAGGAAGTTCAAATGTCAAACTGTGCAGCTCATTCAGCAGATGTGTACTTTTATGTTTTCTAGCATATTCCAGCAATTTTATATTAATTTTCAAACATCAACATTTATTATGGCAGTCGTTTGGGAGGAACGATCCAACTGAGCTTGGCGCTTGAACTGCTTGGACATCCCTTATCCTGCAGACATAAATTCAAGCTTTAAAACCTTCACAAAACTTTGAGTTTTCAAAGTTAGATTCTGTGTTGTGTTACTTTTTGTACTTTTGGAGCAATTTAAGTTTAAATTCAGGGCTTTCACATGCCGTCATGCAATGTGATTCCAGTGTCCTTTAATATTATAAGAATGTCAGAATGTCATGTTAGCTCAGTGCATAGCATCGCTATCTTACAGACTTGGGGTCATAGGTTCAACGCTGCAGGCAACTTTATTTTCTTTTTTCTAATAATAATAAACTCTATACAAATAAAGTTTATTATCATTATTATTATTATAACTTTAGACTTCAATATTATTCAGCTTCCAGCAATGCAACACAATTGACTCCAGCTTTCAGCAATCACATGCAATTTTGTCTGTAATTGCATTTTCTAGTTACAGCTAACACGCCTCATTTGCATCACATTGTCTTAAAAGTTGTATCTTTATAATAACAAAAAGTCTCTCAGATCAGCTGACCGGTGTCTACTCGATGTTTCCTGAGGGAGTCTGAGAATTGGCTGTATTATTAGTCGAGGTAGTGTCACTGTTGGAGGAGCTAGTAGTAGTAATGCCCGTAGTGATGGGAGTAATAAAGTAATAAAGACAAAGAAAATAATACCATATTTTGGGATAAAACAATAACTTAAAGTCCACTTCCACTCAAAAACATGTTTTTCCTCTTGTTCCTTCAGTTGGATGTTTGTTCTTCTTCTCTGTGCAGAGTTTGTTCTCACATTCATCTGCTGAAGGAGGAAAGTTTCTCTGAGCTCAACTAAAAATCTCAGTTTACTACACTACGAGCAGATTTATGACATCACAACTGGTACTTGAAGCCTCCAGTGCACAAACACTGAGAATGGAAGCAGGAGACGTCTGGTATCCAGCAGGAAAAAAATATTTACATATTTATAGATTCTGGATTTTTAATGAGGGAGAAAGATTAGATATAATTTTAAGAATTACCAACCAAATAATGGAACTTCTTTGTGGAAAAAAACATATCAGACACAAATTGTTTATTCACAGACAGTAGGGTTTTTTTAAAATATGTCTTGAAACATGATTGGAAGGGATCTTTAAACATATATTAACCACAATCAAATCAACATATTGTATGTAATAAAACTTGTTGTAGTAAAACCAAACAGCCACTAGAGGGAGACATTAATCTAAAAATGTGCTTAACTGCCTGGATGACTGTCTGTCCTGTAGGGGGCGGTATACACCTGCTGTTTCCTCTCTGCAGGACCACATTAGTGGGAAAAAAACATGTTTTCCTACATGCTGCAGTGTTGTTTTACCTTCATATTTATCACATATAAAATCAGATCAATATTAACAGAAAGATGACAAAGCATGGCCTCCCTCTTCTTATTTATATATCTTTTTATTTCCACTTTTCATATCATATTATTGAGTCACAGAAATGATGCCAGGCTGCCTTTAACCTGCTCTATTGATGACTGACGTGAAATAAAATGTTGATTTGAAGTGTTGAAGCCTGTTCAGCACAACACACTCTCTCAAAAGATCATCAAGGATGCTCAGAGATGCTTCTATCTGTGTCTGTATGGGCTCCTCCAGCTGCTTTGTTCCTCTTTTTTTTTTTTATTCTAGAGGGTTCATCAAGTTACTTTCGAGTATCTGTAAGGGTTTTCTCTGAGGCGTGTTTGCTCCTGAGGAGTTCCTGAATGAGGCTTTTTTTACTCAGAGAGCTTCTTAGATAAACTGAAAACAATCAAGAGGTTCCTCAAGACACCAAACGGTTAACGAGATCCTTCAGATGATTTAGCAGGTCTGTGTGGAACTCATGACCACTGTCAGTTTGCACAGTACAGTGTTTTTGGCTGTATTTTTTTATATACATACAGTCATCATCATCTTGCTTCACCTCACAATAAACCATCAGCTGGATTGGATCCGTTCATCTTGTGCTCTTTGTGTCTAATCACAGTGTTTCACCTCATCTGGAAACCACTGCAACAATCCTGTCATCAATCCTCATTATTTTACAAAGTCTTTTATCAAATTGTGTTTATTGATAAATGGGTAATAAGAGGAGCATATTAAATAGATGCAAGGCTATTAGAAAACAGAGTAAAGCCTGCACACTGACTCCAAACCACAGATGTTTTAAAAAAGGCATTTATAACAATTAAAAACATATAAAATGCAAACTTAACTGTATTACAATAACTATAATATATTAATATACTGTGTTTTTGTTGGCTACATTGAATTAAACATATTGAACATTACAGTAAATATATATAAAAATGCAGAGAAATACAACCGTGTGCATCATATTTTGTCTTAACATCAACATGAGGTAAAATATTACACATATAAAGTGTATTTGAACTGGTTTGGAACGTGACCAGTCTGCTGCTCTGGGCTGTAATTACTGGTGTTCCCACTGAAACACTGGGACAGGAAATAAAACTGGTGCACAGAAGGAGTCTGTTGTGGTTTTACAGTTTCATGTTTTAGCAGAACTGAACATCGAACACACACACACACACACACACACACACACACACACACACACACACACACACACACACGCACACACACACACACACACACACAGATCTGCACTATACTTGATATGTATGAAGTATATTTTATCCATCTTTATCTGTTTTCTTTTTTAAATTTTGTACATTGAGTTAAGAATATTTCTCAACTGTTTGGTCTTGATGACAATAAATTCTACTAATTTTGGTCCATTCAAATGAAATAACACTAAACTTTCTTTACTTTTCTCTATTTTATTCCTTTAAAATCATCATATTTCATGTTTAATGATCTTATGTGTTTTTTAGAAAATGTTTTTTATATCATTGATCATATTTACTATGAAATATTTATTATCACACACACATTAGATCTGAACATCATTGTTTCATAATTTGATGCACAATAATTTCCATCTTCTGTCTCCTTCTCTTTCTTCTTCCTCCTTTTCCAGCTTCTACTCATCTAATTTCTCCACCTTCTCCTCCTCTTTTTTCCACTGCTTCTTCCTCCTCTTGTCTTCCTCCTGGTGCACCTCTCTCTTCCCTCCATCCTCTTTTTCTCCTCTCTTCCTTCTCCTCCTCTTTCTCCTTCTCTTACTCCATCTGCCCTCATCTCCTCTCCTCTTTTTTCTCTCCTCTTCTTCCTCCATCTCCTCTTCCTCTCTTCCTCCTCCTCCTCCTCCTCCTCCTCCTCCTCCTCCTCTTGCTGTCCCGTGTGAACAGAGCCTCTTTTCTCTCCTCTCTCCTCCTCTTTGGATGAACGCCTGTTCCTGGAATTCAGAAACCCCTCTCACTTTTAATTTATGCGCATATTAATTGCTCTCCATTGTAATTTCCACCGTGGGATACAACATGCAAATGCGCCATGCATTTGTGCGTGTGTGTGTGTGTGTGTGTGTGTCCCCCCTCCTCGGTCAGTAATCCGCCACAGACATTTTTCCCCCCTCTGGTTGTTAGCGCTCATATTTTTAACTGTTAATTCAAATTAAACATGACATCAGGTTTATCTGAACGGATTATGGATATTTAGAAATTTAAATGTGCAGAAAAACCCACATGATCTTGTATAATTTTACATTATGATATTTTATCAGCATGAAAAAATATATTTTACCAGCTGAAAATAGTAATAAAAATAACAGAAATTAAAAAAAAAACAACAACATAAAATCCATAAGTGTATTTTTACAATATCAATACATATAATGTGTAGAATTTAGTTTTTTAAATTGGCCTTTAAAATGCTGAAAAACGTCAAATCAAGAGGAAATCTGAACCTTTAAAAGCTTTTCATTCTCATCTTCTCGCGTCATTAAACGTGAAAGTTATATTTGCAACTTAAATGTTATTGGCTTTCAATCATTTGTTCCACTCAGTTATTTCCACCTTAAAACACACTTTTTTCACTAATATTTTATATACATAGTTTTGGAAGCTTTGAGAAGAAATGAGAAACAAATTTTAAAATCTATATATATCAGAAGAAAAAGATCCAGTAAAAGTGAAGTGGGCGGATTTTACATGAATCTTTAAACAGCTGATTTTATGCGGCGTCGTAGAGCTGCTGTGTGTTTCTACACTGTTTCCTGTCTATCAGATGTGTTTTTTTAAAGTAAATTCAGCTCTATATTAATATAAGTTTCCTCTGTAACAACCTCAATTAAAGAAAATAATATTAACACTGCAGCAGTTACATGTTGGCTATTCTCCTTTTTATTATTCAATTATATTTTCTGATGATTTTCATTCAAACTCTTGTTTTATTTGATGATAATTTGTTTCATTTTTTTAAATTCTTGCAGCTTTTATTTGAAAGTGAGTCTGAAGTTGACGAATCCAAAGCAGGAAAACTTCATTAAACAGCTGATTTTCCTCTCAGAGTCTTATTTATGTTGTTTATTGATGTTATTATATACATCAGATCAGACAGTGGTCATACATATACAGGTGTGTGTGTGTGTAAAGTTGTCAGTTTTTGCAGAAATTAACTCGGTTTATTGGTGCAGAAAATATTCAGCTCGTCAGATTATGTGACTTGATCTTAATCAGTTCAGCTCATCTCTGATTGGACAGGTATCACTGATTTTCAATAACCTGCCAGCCAATCAGAAAAACCCCAGTTTATAATATGTCCGCATATATTCGTTGTTTCGTCTCAGAATAAAAAAATAAAGCTGAGTTGAGAGTTAAACCAGAGAGCTCCAGTTTACTGGTCCCAGTCGGTCCACACCTGTCACCCTGCATCGGGATTTTCCAAGTTAATCTCACATCTGATCCTATTAGAGCAGCAAACAGTAAACTGTAAACGTCATTAGAAACTCCAGACAACCTCTGACCTGAAAGCCGCTGTAATAAAATGCCAACTGCTCCTTTAATTATAGGAAATGTCGTCATTAAAATACATTTAAATAATCACTTCATCTCCGCACCGAAGCTTTAATATTGAAATAAATGTCCCTTAAATCGCTGTTTTTAACGCCTCAGTCTTCTATGATGTGAGACACGTGCACAGCGGTCTGTTAAATACATTTAATATTTCATCTCATCTTAAAGCAGAATTTACATCATATGAGAAATTTCGTTAAAATAAACTGGAACCATCAGACAGTGAAGTGACAGAAGTTTCTCTTTCTTTCTTTTAAACTCACAATAATGAAACTATATAAATAAAGTTGACAGAAACAAGAGAAAATGTCTCGATTCGTCAATGAATATTAAGATTTAAGACGCTAAAAACGACACAGTCTGATTTTTTTAGCGCGTCTTTTTTCTGATCAGGTTGAATCATCAACGACCTGTTGGTTGGTTGAGTTTCCTTAAAAACCCAAACTCTCCTTCTACTCCTCCTCCTCTTCCTCTTCCTCCTCCTCCTCCTCTTCCTCCATCCAGCCTGCAGACTCAGTCAGTGTTTCTGCTGATGGTTTGTTAATTTATCATTATCAGTAATAATATCCATGTGTCGTTACTGTGAATAGACAAGAACGTCAAAACCCGGTTTATTTAGTACATTATTCATATGTATATATATATTCACATACATATAATAAATATAATGATCTCCAGTCAGTGATCAATAACCACCAGAAGCAAGAAACGATTCTTATAAAATCACTTTTCTGTATCATATTCATGTATTTTTCTCTTTGAGACAATCTGACAGTCTGATGAAGACTTTCAATTTTCTGTCATCAAGTTTCACGTGCAAAAGTGAAAAATATGAAGCTTCCAGAAAAGAAAGAAAGAAAGAAATAAAGAAAGAAAGAAAGAAAGAAATAAAGATTCCATCCATCCGTTTTCTTTACGGTTTATCCTCCAGAGGGTCGCGTGGGCAGCGGGAGTCAATGTCAACTGACACTGGGCGAGAGGCGGGAACACCTGGACAGGTGGCCGGTCAGTCACAGAGCTGATATACAGTAGAGAAGGATTAGTATGAATGTGTTCTTCAGTGAGGAGAGTTATTATATTATTGTTTTTTAATATAAAATAATATATGATGTTGTAGTTTTCTAATCTGGCGCCTCTGTCGGCGGTAACCGGAAGAACATCATCATCTGTCTGCTTTATAAAACCAAATAATGATGTTTTATGATGCAACGCTGTGTTAAAGATCTGGTTGTGTTTAGAGAAAGATCACACACACACACACACACACACACACACACACACACACACACACACACACACACACACACACACACACATAAATAGGCTTCTGGTTACTTAAATATGAAGATGAAAGAACCACTGATATTATTTCCTATAATAACATCTTCATCATACAGCAGTCATACCTCCACACAGTCACACTCCTCCTCCTCCTCCTCCTCCTCCTCTCGTTTTACCTCCTGCATGTGCGCGCGGCCTCTTCTTTTTTCTTTTGTATCAGGAGCTCCACTGCGCATGTCCGCATTGCGAAAGCATTAAGCAATTGATTTCGCATTAAGCATCATCATCATCATCATCATCATCATCATCAGTGGCAGATATCCTAGAAACAGAATCTGTTGCTGGAGGTGAGAAACATCAGCAGGTCAGCAGACAAGAAGAACATCTCAAGATTTAATATAAAGTTGGAAACAAATATCATATTCTTTGTTTATATTAACTACAAACAATAAAAACACTGAACAAAGGTTCAACATTCAGTGATTTACTCTCATTTCTTAATTAATTTTTCTTCAGGTAAAAACAAAACAGAAACTACAGACACAAGATGATCATAATGAAGACACATAACAAGATATAAAAACTGATAATGATCATAGTGGAGCAATAAAAACACATAAAAAGACTTTAAATGACTACAGGAGTGATTGTGAACATGATTGCCACAGTTTTGTCATTTTCATTGATTTAAATGATGTTTCATATTTTAGGAGAGAAATTCATTTCTTATAATCAGTCCTTCCAGCAGCTTCCATCTGAATCTTGTACTGATGTGATATTTAGGTTTAAATCAGGCCAAACAGGTTGTTACACCTCATTTAAACACACTAGATCTCTATGTAATATCCATATCTATAAATGTAAATGTTAGTGTAAACTATCATTATAAATATTTCTTGAAATCAGCCTCAAAATATTAGATTACAGCTGTTTAAATGAGGTTCCTGTGAATAAAAAATATGGGAAACTCAGTTTCTACAAATGTTTGGTGATAAACTGCTCATACAGATTATAAATTAGTATATTAACATATGAGGAATTATATATACTGTTTCTGCAAATTTAAAGGTATAAAAGCTTTTTCTGCATATATGCAACACTCTCTCTCTCTCTCTATATATATCTGATAGTATTTAATGAATCTCAAAGGTCATAAAACATGAATTGCTGATGATTTAAGGCTGAACTGAAGCACTTTGAACTCTGTCTTTAATGAATCTGTAACCACCAGAGACATGAAGCCCTGAACAGCATCAGTGTGTGTGTGTTGGTGTAACAATATAAAAAAAAAACCACACAAATAATGTTCAATCTTACAGCTTTTAAACGGTCATGTCAGTCTTTATGATTTAATATGTAACCGCGGGCTTTTTCAACCTTTAAAAAAAAAAAAATTAAAACATTTGGGAGAATAAACGCCTCCTCAGGCCTTTAACATCCGTGTGAAAATCCTTCTCTCGTCTTCAAAGTCCACATGTAACAAAAAAAAAAAAAAAAATCCCCTCGTTTCCCTCCAGCGCCGACATGAATTTCTGACTCATTAGCATTTATGCAAATGAGTTTCTAATTGCAGGCGTAATGACTCTGGCGTGGGAGATTTTTCAATCCGCCATGTTTTTTGTTACTGCATGCTTTACAGGATGCATTTTTTTTTTCCTCTTTCATTTCTAAAAACAAAAGCGGAGCGTTTCTCTTATTTCCAGCCGCTCATCCGACAGGAATCCTGCTGGAGCTTTATGTCACATTTATTTAGAAAGAGTGGGAGACTGTTTTGTTTTTTTTTGTTTTTTTTTACAGGCCGCGTTTATCTGTGGCATCGACAAAAGCCTTTTTATCTCCCTGCTCAGCGCCGCAGTGAAGCCCTGCTGCTGCCTGTGGGTTCTTTTTTTTTTGTGTGTTTGTTTGTTTTTAAAGATGCAAAAAAAAAAAAAGAAGGGGGATGCTGGAGGAGAATCCAACTTAGAGGTGAGTCTGGATGTGCAGCTGCAACTCAGAGATGCTTGTCAAAAAGCCTCTGATGCAATGTGTGCAAGCAGAATGGAAATGCAAAATGGCAGCACATGAAGGAGAAGCAGTTGGAGGAGTTTAGCTGCCAGTCAGGCAAGAAACAAAGACAATTAAAGGCTGAACAAAAAAAAAAAAAAAATGTCTTTCTTGGAAGGAAAACCAAGCATTTCTTCTGCTGAGAGAGATTCAAGTTTTGACCCCTGATGGATATATTTATGACCTAAATCTGCAGGACTTATGTGTCTCAGCAAACAGGTGCAAATTTAAGTAAAAATAGACAAGATTGAGTCTTTAAATTTCAAAATAAAAGCAAAAATATAATGTTTTCAATTATTTCTTTTGTCTAAGATCACCCCTCGCTTTTTTATTTACCCCTACACCACTGCTCCCTGCTTAATGAACTATTTAGGACAGTAATGTGTGTGTGTGTGTGTGTGTTTGTGGTGGTTTCGATGGTGCGGGGGGTGTTTAAGGGGAGGGGGGGGGGGGGTTAGTCTGTCTGGTTTGGCACAAGGAGGCTGTTTGGCCCCCACGGAGCTCCAACAATATGGGCAGATTTTGAGGGACAAAAGATCCGGAGCTTTGAGTTGCAGAGCACGTCTCTGACACTGGGACACTGGAGCGCTCGGATACACTGGTGGTACTGGGAGGTTATACTGGGAGATGATAATGCACAGTAATGATATGACAACAGGAGCTGAAGCAGATTACCTGCACGGCTCAACAACAGGTAGATTGAAAAGATTTAAAAACTGAGCTCTAAAGTAAATGTCTTGTTTGGATGAATGTTAATCGCAGCAGTGGATTCATATTGAAAAATGAAACATAATATATAAAAGTGCACTTAAGTAAATATATACTGGTCAACAAATTTCAAAATAAGGGTCCCTCCTTTGTTTGGAGGATGGTGATAAGCCTCAGAGGTTGACTTTAATCTCAACAAGGTGTTCACCTTTTCCTCTTAGATAAAAAGCTTCTATAATAAACATTTTTTTGTTGATTTTTCCTCCTTCATCCGAAACAATCCTGCTGATGTTTCTGCTTCCTCTACAGCTCTTTTTTTTTTTGTTCCTCAGAGCCGTTTGTTCCACTCGGTGCTCATCGTTGTGAGTAAAAAATTTAATACGGATGAGTCAAATATAACACAACAGAGTGAGATGTGACCTCTGCTCACCTGGTTTCATATGAGCCAATCAAAGCTCACAAGCATCTGTGTTGTGTAATCATCAAGAGGTTTAACATATTGTCACAAAACCTTGCAGAAAAAATGTACCATTTTATGATTCGATGACAAATTAAATTCACAAAATTGAAGAAACATTTCCAGCAGATGCAACAAATTGACTGAAATGTATCAACACAGTCTGTTAAACATGTCCAACAATTAATATCTGAGTCACTGAACATCATCAGACGGAGCAGCAGCAGCGTGTCCTCAGTGGATGTGAGGATGATGGTGAGCAGAAGGTTTAAATCCTGAAAAACAACCTTTTGGTTATAAGACACAGAAGAAGTGTAGAGTCTTCAGTCTGCAGGTGTCTGAGCAGGAAGTGTTTACACCTTACAGCCAGATCTGATTGCAAATTTGTATGAATTTAAATGAAAATAATCTGTTTGTTTTCATGATGTGTGCAAGAAAATTGTGTTGAATGTTGAATCAAACAAGGTGGATTATTTTACAGCATCTAAAGTCATTTTTCTTTCCTGCTTTTAATCAAATGACATTAAATGACAGATTTGACTCAATAAGAGTAACGAGTGCAAGAAAAATAAAAAGTTTAGAGCAGCTTGAACAACAAACCACAAGAAAAACATATTCAGAGAACTGAAACACTTTTTTTTTTTTACTTTCCTTCTCTGCTTCCAAGCTTCTTTTCTTTTTTTTTTTTGGGTTCTCATTCATGGAAACGTTTTACATGCTGGTCAGCAGCTGAACTGGTTCACTGAGGTTTTTCTGTTCAGTGTCGACAGTGTTTGGACACAAAAAGACACAGTCAGAGATCCAAATGTAAACAGCAACAACGACACCTAACCAAGATTCAAAATGCTGGACCGGAACCTGCAGATCTGACTGACAAGGTCTTTGAATAAAAAGGGAACTAAATGTGAATCAGTGATGTTGTTTTAAAAGCTCTTTAAAGCTCTGATCACATCTGCTGTCAGTAACCACATCAGGAAAACATCAGTCACATGTTTTTTTGAAATGAAGAGACACAAAATGTTTTATTTTTCAGTATACAGCTTTTATATGTATGGCAGTTAATCAGCGATCAGGCCTTTAAGAGTTCCAATACACTGGGTGGCCAAAATAACAAGAACACCTGCCAATCTGATGCAACCCAGTACAGCTCATCAATAATTATTTACTTCTGTCTTAGCTTCACTTTTTAAATAATAGTTTAAAACTGAGATATTTCCCTGCAGTGCATGGAGTGTCAGTGTCCTGTTTGATGTCATCATTTTTTCTTTTGGTGGTTTTGGAGGGTTTTTATGTCGAACCATCCATTTTCCGCTGCTTATGTCTGCAGACTGATTATATTAAACCATGTATTACATTTTGAACAGCTTTTAGGAAACGATGAGAGAAACAGGCTGAAGGTTCTCACACGCCTTGGTCATAAACTTCTTATGATGCCATTCGTCATAACTTCACATCGTTCCTGTCAGCTAGCAGAGATGCTGCAGTGGTCAAACGCTCATGTTGCTCCACTAAAAAGCCTCAAAACTGACATTAAAAGCTGCACAATTAACCCCGAAACTCAAAATTCTGATCCGACTGGAGGCACAAAGCCAGGATGTGTACTGTCTGCAACCTAAACTGTGAATGACTTGTTGATCGGCCAAGTGGACGTCTACTACCCGCTCAGTTAACTGTTATAGTAACTGTTAGAACTGCAGCTCTCAGTCTTTCATTTCCTCAAAGCACAATATTGAGGTTCTTTACTTGAATATTTACACTTCATACTTCTGACAGCTACTTTGCAGATTAAGATTTTATCTACAAAACATGTGATTGGTTTATAAAATATGATGTATTGCTATAGATGAAACTGTTCAGCAGTATATGAGGCTCCACCTTGATGAATATGAAAATGCAGATTTTACTTTTAATACTCAGGCACTTTATTGCTGATAATACATTTGTAGGAAAAGTAACATATGAATACATAAATGAAGTTGTTTTTTGCTCTGTGGTATTTTTTAATTTGACTTAAGTGAAGGATCTGAATCCTTTTTCTTGCTTACAAATACAGTTACACCTGTAGAAATGACTGTTTTATGGGGCCAATTTTAGTGAAATTGAAGTTGTAGTTTTGGTTTTATTTCATCACAAGTTTTCTTAAGTTTTTTATCCAGTTTGCAGTTAAAACCTGTTTGATATTCTACAGTTTAAATATGTCAATCCTGCATAATAATCCAGTTGCAATCCAGGACATTTTTCACTTTGAAAGCTCGATTTGAAACTCAGGCCTGCAGAGTGAACTGGATGGAGGTGGTGGTGGTGGTGGTGGGAGGTGGAGGGGAGGGGGGGTTTAACCGCCATGCAGCCCTGCAGGAATGGCCTGATGGGTGCTAATGAACTTGGGATGTGCTACCACAATGCTGAGCGGCCCCTGGACCATCTCGGTGCCCGGGTTCCCATGCAGCCGATGGAAGAAGAGAGAAGGGGTGATGTGGGGGAGGAGGAGGAGGAGGAGGAGGAAGAGGAGGAGAGGGGTGGGGGTGTTGGATGGTGCACCCAGGCTATTGTGCCCGGTCCTTAGCCCATTAGCCACCACCAACCACTCCGCTTTCCCAAGAAGAGCTCGAGGCCTGCCTGCCTGCCTGCCTGCCTGCCCGGACTCGGTAACCAGGCATCGGTTAGGGCGGGCGGTGAGGAGGGGAGGAGAGAAACAGTAGCCGTATTTAGAGTTTGATCTCCAGGAAAGCGTCCAAAATTTGGAGAGAAAGAAAAGGGGAGCCCGGGACATTGGTAGGCAGAGAGAGCCCCCGACAACAAACCGGGGGCTGACAAAGTTGTCTCTTTGGCAGTCGCGCCTCCTATTGAACCAGTAATTTATTCAAAGGAGATTTTTATCCCCGCGATCTGATTATTATGATAATCAAGTGACCCAGACCCCCTTTCTTGGCTCTTGTCTGCGGGCTCTGGGCTCGGCGGTGACAGTAAAAGCTGATTTGCACGGTCTTCACCCCCTGGTCACATTCCTGGACTCCTCTGTATCAAAGACGCAGACAATGAGAATAGTGGATGTGCGCACTTGATCCAGGCGCATGAGCGGAGGCCGCAGTCTCCGCCGGGGGCTTTGTGTCAAACGAATACTAGTAGCCAGACAAGATTACACGAAACTTTTATAATCCCACATGGGCCAAAACGGGGCTCCAAACGACACACTTGATGTGTGAAACTCCCGAATAGACCCACAATAGAGGCAGCAGAGAGGATGCTGTAAGTGTGGAGGCGCTTATGGTGTCCATTTATGCGTAATTAGAGAATTAATTATGAATCTGGCTATAAGGTTTCATCCTATATGAAGATGCATGACGATATTTGGTTGGTTGTGTTTGGTTTTGTCTCAAATCTTAAATCAAACGAAGAAATCCAACATTATTAGTTTCTATTAGTTAGATTCTGATCCATCAGGGCAGAGAACTTCCATGCTAATTCACGACCACGTCTGCTTTCATTTTTTTTTTTTTTTTTTTTTTTTTTTTTGGAGGGTGGAGACAAAAACAGACCTGCATCGTGTCATAAAGGGGAGGGCCTTGGTGGCGGTATATGTTGTTAGAGCAGGCATGTTTTAAGTTCATATTGCATCTGACGCGAGGAATGGCGAGTGCGAGGGACGGCGCGAGGGGCAGCAGCAGCAGCAGCAGCAGCAGCAGGGGGGGAGGCGAGAGCCACCTTCGCGGGAAATAATGGGGATGATAATAAAACAGGGGGAAAACCCATTCGAGGGAAGCTGAATGGATGGAGCCAGAGACACGTCACGGCCAGCCGCAGCCATGAAGACCGTGCGGTCCAGCCTCCGGCAGCTCAGTTGGTCTCCATCTCCCGAGCTGCTCGCTTCTCGGTTTTGGAGCTCGGACGCTGCAGCGACTCGCAGGCGACGGCGTAAGTATGAAATATAATCTGTGTTTTCTTCAAAAAGGGGAGGGGGGAGAAAGGAGAGAGCAGGTGCGGAATACCGGTTTAAAAAAAAAAAAAAAAAAACGAAAGGGAAGCGTGTTTGCATCCGCGCCGTGCATATACGTCGCCAACCTGCACATATAACGGAGCAGGATGCGTGGATGTGGCAACGGCAGGCGAATATGGGCGATGAGTGTTTGAGCAGCAGGTCCTCAGCTCTAAATTGAATAGCATTTTATATTTATGTGTCTTTTTCTGTCTTGATGCACTGAGCAGTGTGGAGTAGGAGGTGATATTTCCTTCAGAATGGCAGCTGTTGGGAGCGAATAGGAGATGGAAACATATTGCTCAGCACTAAATATGCACATCTTGTCTTTTATTTAATGTTGTATTTTCAAACTGCATACAGGGCTCTAGAGATCAAATGACTTCTAGTTAATTCATTATTACATGGAGTATGGAATAGTGCCCAGGTCCAGTGAAAGGTCACAGATGAACAAGCAGAAACAAACCTGCTGCTAAATGATGAAATATATCAGTGAAAGAGCAACTTGTAATTATACGTGGTTTGGCGCTGCTTTGAGGGGAGAACTCCTCTTTTTTTTCCACAGCATCATGACGCATTGTGCACAGGCTTTATATGCGCCATTCACAGCCACAAAGGCCAAAAGGCGCTTCCAGCCCTGATTTCATTTCTCATACACACACCTCCAGGCACTTAGCAGGGTCACTTCTACAGCTCTGCTGGCTGTGGCAGCGGGAGCGACAGAGTCAGGCAACATATGGCACCAAAACCCGCTCAATCTGACACAATCAGGGTCTGGGGACAAAAAGAGAAAACCTTTTTTTTTTCTTTCCCTTTTTTTTTCTCAAATTAAGCCCTTGCAGGACTCTGTATGCGGCCATGTGGCTCAGATATGAGGATTGCCAGCAGACAGGCCTGCAATGCATGCATAATAAGACAAAGTGGTGGCGTTCACACCCATAGTTGTCGGATAAAGGGATCACAAGGCCAAATATCCAGTCCACACGTGTGCGCAGAGTACGAGGCCTGTGCCGAGAACACGTGTGCGCCCCCGGACACACCGGGGGGAGAAAACAGGAGCTGTGGAGCTCTGAGGAGGGTTTAAAGCAAAAAAAATAATAAAAAAAACTAGGATTATGCAACGTTTCACATGATGAACATGAGAGTATTAATGTGTATGCACGCAGTGGTCAATGCATGAGGAGAGACAGAAAGCGAATCTGGAAAAGGAAAAACACCAAAAAACATCTTCATCTTAAAACTGGACATTTCATTTAGGAAAAAATGAAGTTAGACAATTTTAGAGGTTTTCTTATTTATTTCTTAATTTATTCATTGAACTAGTTGCACCACACACACACACATACACTAACACACACACACACACACACACACACACACACACACACACACACACACACACACACACACATACAGTTGTGTGTATCACTGCAGTGTGGAGTTTTGCTAAAACCCACCAACTGTATTCCTTTACGTTCAGACATAAAGACGACAGGTTGTGTGTTATCTTATGGTTTTACATGATTATTATAACAATGCTTGAGTTCAGCACAATAACAGCAGTGATGTGCAGTAAGAACAGACGCGCTGCTGAGGCATCACACGGTCTGAAGTCTGCACCTTTTCACGCCCATCATCGTTGTCTTTTTAAAAAAAAAATCTTTTGCTTGCGGAAGGAAAAAAAAAATGCAGTTTGTTGATTGTCTCTTTACTGTTTGAACGAAGGCTACAGTTTGTATAATTTGGCTCCTCCGTGCTGTGTAGTCCATTTTTAAGAATAAAATGATCGTCTCTTTTTTCCAGGGATCCCTGGAGAGACATTCAGCGGCCTCACAGCACATGGCTCACTGTAGGTAATACTGGCTACCAGCTCTCACTGCCACTCACATCACACACAGGCTTCCTAGGTTGGATATTTGAGGAGGTTTGAGGGAATTATATATTTTATATTTGAGGAAATAGGATATGAGATGGTGTAGTCAGTGTAACATGAAGTTATACTAACATACAAATACAGTTTTAAGGTAGAATATTAATTACGATAAGAAAAAAGTTAAAGTTTTAACACGGATATGATGAAAACAGCCACAAGCCAACATTATGTCATAGCAAAAATTATGCTTTTATTTTGTCAAATTCATACAATATCAGAGATGCTAAACAGCTATAGATTTATCACATACAGGTGCGCGTGGAAATTTAACTGATTTATCCAAAAACGTAATTTCAATCAATCTCACATTCTACATTCAGACACTTTTTAACACTGTGTGTGTTTCTATTTGACATAAACTCACAGTCACAGTCTGCCAACAGGCCACCTTCATGTGCCATTCACATTCTGGAACAAAAATACACGGATCCACCTTTAAATATCACTTTAACACGTGCTTTATGTGGTGCGTAAAACTCGTGCGTAGCCTTTGTTGAAACAGAATGTAGCATTTAATCTGAAAATTCAACTTGTGTTATAAAATGGCGTATAAAGAAATGCCTTTTTTTTCTCCCCCCCCCCTCCGGATTTTACCACGTGGTTTTAATCAGATGATAACCAACGAGATTTCATAATAGGAATCAATTTCTTGGTAATCAGCTCTGCACCTTCGCATAAATTATTTCCAATTAGAGGCGCCGGATTTGTTGACGTCATGCAAGTCTTGGCCAATGGCACAGCCTGATGAGGTTTGTTTAAATGGGGGAGAGAAAGAACCTGAAGCTCGACTGATACCTGAATTGTGTTTTTTTTTTTTGGGGGGGGGGAGCTGTCTGATCTCAGATGAGCTTAAGAAAAGAGGCCGAACTGACTGACACACTGCGGTTTACACACACACACACACACACACACACACACACACACACACACACACACACACACACACACACACACACACACTGTTTTTGGTGTAAACTTCTGCAGAAAAGAGACACTTTAAAATCTCTTCAAGCGTCTTTCTCTGAACTCACGGCGTCAATAATTTCCTGGTCGAAATGCATCATAGAAGGCGAACATTGTGAGGATAAAAACCCAGAGGGCAACTATTGGAATTGTATTAATTTATTAGAATTATATAACAGCAACACAGTCACGAACAAGTGTTAATGAAGGGAGCATTAATGATAATGGGGAAAGAAGTGCAATCTGCATGTAATTATCTTTCTCTTTATCCAGCTTGGAAATTGTGAAAAAAAAAAAAATCAGATCTAAAAAAACGAGGCATAAAGTTCACATCACAGGCGGCAGCGATTACAAATGTTAATGTTAGTGTTGCATCATTCTAACGCAAAATATTATTATGATGAATTACTGGAGTTCAAACAGCAAAATCAAACCCCGAATTAACAGCAAATTTAATTATATGATTTTTTTTTAAACAGGCATTTAGTACATTTAAACATTTTTTAAGATTTTCAAAAAATATTTTTGAATTTTCAAAATTTTGCAGGTTATTATTGTATATAAGTACTGAAAAATATAATATAATAATAATAATAATACAATCTGACCATTATGTAATTTTTAATATTAGAACAGGTGGAAAATTGTGTCTTTTAATATTTTATATTTTACAAAAAATATAAATTAACTACATGTAAATCTATCTGAGCAGTAAACATGTTAACATATTTTACATGTATGACTGCAGCTGTCTGTGTGTGTGTGTGTGTGTGATTGCATGCATCTGTGTGTGTGTGTGTGTGTGTGTTTGTGCATTTATACTAAAGGTCGTCTGTTAGTCTGAAATTATCTGCAATTATGCATCTAAACACATTCACACTCTGTAAGGTACATATGTGTGTGTGTGTGATCCGGTGCAGCAGCATTCTGGGAGCTGAGGCATGTTTCTTCTCTTTAAGGGCCTCGCTTTGTCCTTGTGGATTGAAACAAAGCACCTTGACGAACCTCCGTGTTATGATGACAGCCTTCTGAACGGCAACAAAACACCTTTTTTTTTTTTTTTTAGAAATATACACAGATTCAGACAGTAGAAGAAGAAGACCAGCTGTTTATTGTAACCTGGAGGGAGAACAATGCCAGTGGGATTTGTTGTTTGCTAACAGGGATGTAGCCATCTCTGCTAACGCCTGCAATGTTGCCAGTCAAGCCGTGCAGGAGTGTTCAGGTTTGGGTGTGTGAGAGTGTGATGGAGGGCGAGAATATTCTCTGCCTCACTCTCTCTCTCTCTTTCTCTCTCTCTCAATATCTCTCCATCTCTCTCGCCTTTCAGTCAGTAGAGCTTTACTTGGTGTTGGTGGGGGAGGAGCCTGCCACAACAGGGATCTGGGCACACAGAGCAGCTTTAATTAGATGGGGCCTCGTGCCATGTGCCACCACGGCATGTGTGAGAGGGAGTGTGTGTGTGTGTGTGTGTGTGTGTGTGCTACAGCATTGTCTATACTCACAAATGTGAAGATGTGTTTCGTTTGGCTTTATTTTTGCATGTTTTTTGTGGACGTTTTTGAGTGTGAAATGATGTGAGCTGTGCTTCACGTTCAGATGAGGCTGAGTGTATTTATACTACATCACCGTTAGTGTATGTTAGTGTATATGTTAGAACATTTTTTTTCTTTATATGTGTGTATATATACATCTTAAACCCCTCTATCTTGGCTTTGACGCCAACCTCGAGCACTGGCCAACTGCTCTGGCATCAGATAATGTAAATGAAGATAAACCAGTTTCTTTTGTAGTGAAACAGCCAGCATCTTCTTTTAATTTAAAAATGCATTTGGGCCATGGCGGGGGGTGGCGTTAGAAGCCATCACCCTCCTATGGAGCCAGTCAGCGGGTGAGGCGGGTGCACCATAGGGATGGGCGCCAGGCCGGAGAAGGGAAGGTTGGCGGCAAAGCCGGTTTGGACTGGTTTGACAAGTTGCGTACATTTTTTTTTTTTAAATTGGTGCTTGCTGATTGTCTGACTTTGGGGACTTTCGATATAGAGACATTACCTGCAGGCCAATCAAAGCTTTCAGTGTGCAAAGGGAGGTCTCCGATTGGCCGAGGCGGTTCGAGGGGGGGTGAGGGGCCACTTGGTGATGTCACAAAATGAAGGGTCAGGACATTTAAGGGCCACTGTAGGTTGAGTGAGGAAAAAAAGGCCCCAAGCCAGAAGAGTAACGTCTTTGTTCGGAGTTGGTGTTAACTGCCGTTAGGTTTTTTCTTTAGTTAGACATTCAAACTTTGTTCATTTTTGACATAAATTCAAACTCTTTCCCAAGTTAGTCTCTAATCCTTCAAATTATGCACAAATCAACGAGATGGAGACATATAATCATGTTTTATTAACAACTTTTTCCTTTGCTTATAGGCCAGAGTCTGGCCCATGTTACTCCGCCTGCGGCTTGAGAGGATGGGTAGCCTTAGGGGTTGGTTGTTATCTTTGGTTATCTAGCTGTATGAGTGATGTACATTCTTCATAAAGCTAGATAACCGAAAGTAACAAGAATCCCATTACACTCCTGAAAAGGCATCAAGACCCCAAAATGCGCCTCCCCACAAAACTCTGCCACAAGAACAGCAACATGACAGAAGAAAATGGACAACGTTTAAAAAGGACATGGGAACAGAATGCAGCAAAGGTAAGGTGCATGATTTTGATCTGTTCTATAGATTTATTGATTATATGTGTGAATGCGTGTGTGTGTGTGTGAGCAAATCCCAGATCACAAGGCCTTTACTTAAACCTAACTTTACTGTGAGGCTATTGTCTATACTTGGTGATTCGATTTATTTAGATCGTTGGTAGACATGTAGAAATAAACAGGACATTGCTGAACATGTTCCTTATTGCTCCCTGCAGCCAGTGGCAGTGATCCATAACAGTACGGTTTGTGCAACAGGATCACTTTTAATCTAATAAGCCCCATGATCCTTGAGTGTTGGGCTGCATGCAGGGGCTTAGCTTTTAGTATCACATGGCTGGGAGTGACGGCCTTGCTGGAAAAGACCCGGACTGATTCACCAAATCCAGTGGACTTTGACAAGTCGTTTAACAAGTCGGTGTTGGCTAATCAGTTTGCTAGCCAGCTTGGTCAATGCTCTATTCATTATGGCTACATGAATTTCAGCTTTACTGCTTGCATCTTTGGCATCAAGAGAACATGCAATATGTAAAGAATGTGGGCTTTTCATATCATAGGAGCTGCATACGGTGCTATGAATTATACATATGTTCCGACTTGGATGGGATTGTGCGAGTTAAGAATGCTCCCTCCAAGTTAATCCGGGCTCCCAACGCCCCGCCGGCATCTAAGCGAACAGACAAGAATTTGTTTGAGGCCAGTTTTGTTAAGTTAGCCGTTGTTGATTTTTTTTCTCCTTCCCACCTACTCCTTTCTCCCTCTTGCATGAAAAGATGTTTGATTTGGGGTCCTGGCCGTTGTTTGATTTGACGTGACAGTTGGCTTGGTTGTGAATGGGCCGTGGCAAAGCCTCCATTGCATGAGGTGCTACCATGTGGAAAGGCCTGATGGGATCTCACTGAATGCCGCTGTGTGTGCGCGCAAGGCTTCGAGGGGGGAGTGGTCCAGGGGCAATCAAGCAGAAAGTGCCCCCAGTGACGAGATCCATGAGCGAGGGAAGGAGAACAATCTCAGCCTTTAGGTTCTTTGCCCGGGCTCATGGTGAGGAGTAATTGGTCAATCAGATCTCCAACCTCAAGGCCTCTGATGGCTGATTGAAGGTGTGATTTCTTTTCTGCCCATCAAAGCTAGAGGGTAACTCCTGCTGAGAGAGGCCACTAAGGATTGTTCCCAAGGTCTCAAGGCTTTGGAGCTACATGGCTAGCGGTGAACTCCAATTGTAATACATATTCCACATGGCGCTTTGCTGTCTCAACATGGCTCGGCTAAAGCATCAACCTCGAGTTCGGATATATTCAGCCTGACATGGTACAAATTCTGAACAGTTGTGCAGGGCCGAAGTGAAATTCCCTAAAAGCTTGTGTGGCAACCTCACCTCACAGTGTCAATCTCTTCAAGCCCTGCAGCTGTGCCTGCCTGCCTGCCTGCTGCATTGCAGGTGCTGAGTGTGACATTTGAGCTTTGGGCTCAGAGAGTAAGAGAGAGGAACGAGGGCCTTGACAGGAAGTGACAGCCGGAGATGTCACCTTCTGGGATGGCAAAGTAATACCTGGTTTCCTCTTTATTGTGTTGCTATCGCCACTGTTGATGTTTTTATTATAGTGTAGACTTATGAACAGGGCATGGGTTCGATCTCTTATTGTAAATGATAGATTGTGATAGAGTCTAATTGCGCGGATGCATTTTTGCATTTAGAAATTTAACAGATTAGGAAAAGCGCAAAGCAGACAGACAGCAGCGTAACGATAGGTCGTCTCCTCTTCCTCTCCCTTTTTGTGTCAGTTACAGTGTTGAGGCTAAATGGGAACTGAAGTCTTCGACAGATTGTGTTTATACCCTAAGCAGTGCCCTGGGAGACACATGTCATGGTGCAAATGCTTTGTGCTGGCTCTGTGTGTGGCACAGTTATATCACTAACACTTCACACTGGGGACCCCAGAGTAGAGACCGTCTTAGCTTCTGCCTGCCTGAAAATGGCACGGAGATGGGAGAGTTCCTAAAAACCACCTTAGGGCCTTTTCTCTCTCTCTCTCTCTCTCTCTTTCTCTGTGTCCCATGGCAGTATCTGAAATAGAGTGCCGAGAGAAAGGGTGGAGGAGGAAAGAAGGCAGGGAGAGGAAAGAGGAGGAGGAGGAGGAGGAGGGTGGGTTTGTCTTAGCTTTCATGCACTAGGCAAGCAGATTTAGACTCCAAGTGTCAAATAGAAAAACAGCCATTGTGGTCAGGTCCTACTTGCCCCCCCACCAGTAGACTTTACAGTCAATAGAGCTAGTCCACTTGTCACTGAGGGACAATGCCCCCCTTTGCCTCCCTTTCAGCCCTGGCGGGTCCGAGCAGCCAGACAGTTTTCTGAATAAGACCCAGTGATTCTTGCCCCCTTTTCTCTGCCTCTCTTTCTCTTGACGGAACACACCAACAGGGTTTGGAAAATGGCTTCGCTGTTGGGCCGGAGCAGAAGGCCAGACCCTGTTATTTTCTACAACATTGGCATTCTCTCCACCCCTTCACGCTCACAGAGAAATGAATGTATCTTAGGCAGTTGCAAAAGTCAATGGGCCTCCCCAGACAAAGGAGATTAAGTTTGGCAACTTAGCAGTAACAGGTGTACTTTGACTGTGCTCGGACCACATGGGGGGTGACTGCGGTTGTCTGACCCGTTGCTCTGTTTGCCTCCCTGTTGGTTTTGACTTCTGCGGAGATAAAGATGAAACCCGCTTTGTGTTCTCGGACGTCGAGAACGCGTCAGCCCTCGTCGACTTAGAAGTTTTAGTCGGGAGTGTGCTTGGCCCAGCTGTCCAGCGCCGTCCTCTTATCATTTTCGCTGCTTTTGAAAACGTAGCTCAGTTTTGCCACATTTCTCCAGTGATTTGCCAAGTTTTCTTCCAAAGGGATTCTGCAGATAATTTTAGATCTCGAGCTGTGCTCACCCAAGGGAGCGAGTTAAGGGTAAACAATGCGGGCACACAGAGGAAGAAAGAAATATCAGAGTGCGGCACAGCACTGAAGCATGAATACATTTTCACATTTAGAATGGAGACAGTGATGTTTTAAGAGGGAAAATATCTTTCAAAGAGAATGAGTGAAGCCTTTTCTATCCATACCTTCAGTATTTTCAACCACAATAAATCAAGCCATTCAGCAGCAGTACAAACAGAAACACTCTCAGAGCCAGAGCAAAACAGTACATGCATTTGTTTGTTTCAGTCGTTAATAAAGCTTTTACCGAGAGCCTCTGTCCTCAGAAAAAGCCCATTCTGGTGAAATGACTTGGCAAAGCATTGATGAAGGGTCTGTTCAGACTGAAGCTGCTCCCACTGCCATTGTCTAGCTCTCTCTCACACACCTACGAGTCCAGAGTAAGCACACAATTTCATTGTTGCGTGAGCTGTTAATATCAGAGGCTTCACAATAGAGCCCATTCGCCATATTTGCATAAGGCACTTTTCCAACAAGGACCCGGAGAGGGCTTGAAAGCTGGCCCACTCCAGTGCCAATGGCAAAAAAATGTCAAGTGCCAATTAGGAGAGGTTTGCCACCATTCAGCGGTACCCCACCCCTGTAGTCCTTCCCCTCCCTGCTTACCCACCCCAACTCTCTCACACTCCAAGTCACCCCTGTTTTTACCACCTTATTCCAATTTCAGACATAGCCTTCCCCTACTGACACCCAGAGACAAAAGCTTGCTCCCTCCTCTGCTGGCTAATGGAGGATCCTTTCTGCTGGGCTCCAAGTATTAGCAAAATCAGACAGCGTGCTCCCTTCACCGATTAGTCAGCTTTCTTTGTTGATATCTTTGAATAGAGGGGTTCAGGAACTATGCGGCTAAACCTGTGAGATAGAGACTCCACCTGCTAGTGAATATTGAACTTAGCAAGCTGGCTACATTGTGCTACTTTGGTTGTAGACTCTCAGGTTTGCATGGGCAGGTGTGGGTAATTGAGGGAATGATTTCGGTAAAGACAGACGCTGATTTCAAGCAATTAAAAATAAATCCTTTCATCTTATATCTACAGTGGTCCATCTGTGTTAGTGCTAATAGCATTTAGCCCCCTAATAACTTGCTGTAAGCTAGTCCTACTTATTATTTTGCACTGATGCACATACAAACACAGAAGATTCTTTGATGAGAAAAGCTGCAGTCAGAGACTGTTTAAATTGAGAGCGCAGACGTTGAGTCAGCTGTTGAGGCTAAAAGAAATGCATAATAACACTACAGTTGGATTTACCATAGCTACGTCATATCCAAGTTAGCTTAACTGGTGAGTGTCAAAAATGCTGAACAGCTGTTTATAATTTCCCCGGTGCTGAAAATGCAGCATTATTCCCACTAACGCTTAACCAAAGCTGTCAAATGCAAAGTACGTGGTGACAGGAATGTAGAACGTCATCAGTGTCCTTAGATTTAAGTCAAATTCTGTTTACATTGGGGAAAAACCTTTGCTACAAAAGGCAGATACATCAAATGAAAAAAAAAAAACATTCAAGGATGCAGCAAATTATAAAAAAAAAAAAAAAAAATGTTGTAGACACAATAAAAAAGGTAATCGTGTTTGCCCAATTGGGCTACTGTTGTTTTCCACAGAGCATTTACCTAACTTACCGCCTCCTGCCACTCAAAAGGATTTTTCTCTTGTCCCTTTTTCTCTTTCATTCTTTCATTCAATCTCTGTGTCGAGTTTTTTTTTTTCTTTCCCACCCTTGATTCTCAGATGGTTGGATCTGATTTGCATGCATTTGCATAATGAAAGTCATTTGCATGCTCAGGGGCAGACTGTACCATGAGAACAGACATGAAAAGGTGTGTGTGTGTGTGTGTGCATGTGTGTGTGTATACATGCGTTCGTGTGTGTGTGTGCATGGCTTGCATTCGTATGCTTCCGTGAACTATACATGTGCGTTTTGATGGATAAACCACGTTCTGAAAATTTTTCCTCTTGCCCTCTGATTTCCCCTCCCCGCTTTCTGTGCAGGCTACCACTACCACCACACCACTGAAGGAAAGCTGGCAAAAGGAGACTGAAAAACAGAGAAGAAGGAGGAGGAGGGGTTGCTGTTGATTCTGCCCTCCCTCTCTTCTCGCCCTCCTCTGCATCGCCTCTCCCCTCCTCCTCCTCCTCCTCCTCCTCCTCCTCCTCCGCTCCATCCTCACCAGACTGCCCCTTTTTCCTGTACAGCGAGACGCAGCCCGCGCCACCATCTTAGAGCAACGCTGGCATGAAATGGAAGTGGGAAGACCAGTCAGTGCAGGTAACACACCAAACCCACTGCGCCCGCCATGTCGCATCTCTCCACCGGCGCCGCCTCGACCCTCCATCCTCTCCTCTTCCACCTCCCCGTGCCCGCGCTCCCCTTCTCCAGCAGGCTGTAGCCTCCGTTTTAATCACCTCGGATGCGTTTGTTAATTGCTAGATTCACGAGCTGATGGGAGATGGGGGTGAGCTGATGTGGGCGGGGCGTGTTTTGTATGTGTGTTCACATTAAATCACTCTGCTCTCAATGCCTCTCTCTCTCTCTCAGGAGGCTTTCAGTGGGCATCTGTCCTCCGAAGCGCCATGTTTTCTTTCCCGTTTGGGAATTCTCGTGCCATCCTCCAATACGTGCCCCGACATGGCGGCGGCTGCCATTTTGGAGAAACGATGCAAACCGTGCCTCCTGGACAATACAGAGGCACAATTCATAACTCCAGATAGTTCAGCACTCTAGGATTTGTATACACGGATAAAAAAATGTGGTAGAGGGCTTTTAAATTGTGATTATTTTGCAATTGTTATGTAACAGAATATATAAATAGAAAGATTCTAAACACTCTTAAATGAAGTCAGAAGAAATGTCAAGTTGGGCACATCTGTGGAGAGGAAAGTGATGATATCCGTGAACCGCTATTCACATTCTCATACAGGGACATTGCAGCATATAACCACTAACCACAAAGCAGGAGAGACACAGACAGAGAGAGAGTGAAATAATAGAGAAGAGACGGTGAAGAAGTGAGAAAGTGGGACCTTGAGAGGCAGAGTCTCAGTGCTGGAAAGCCTCTCTTTGTGCAAGTGGCAAGTGTTGGAGGGCAGTCGGTGCTCAGACAAGTTGAGTATTGTTCTCCCTGAGCGAGCTCGTTGTAGCGCAGCATTATTCCAGCCAGGGAGCTCCAAACTTTGAAAACCGCTTAAACCAAAACACCAATTAGCGTCGGCTGGGCTTGATTAAGTAAGGCAGCCGGTAAACAATGCGCACCATTGTCCCTGCAAGACCTGCCTTTGTTTGTGTCTGTGGTGTGGAGGTCAGAGAGACAATGCTAATGCTAACTTACAGTAGGGTGCTACTCCATGGAGCTAATAGAGAGGCTGCTAATACCCCCTGTTGGGTGGAGGTGAGAAGAGAAATAGAGACTGTTGCAAAACACAGGAAAGCATCATGTCACTGAAGGTCTAAAGACTTTCCCAGTTTATAAGAGAAACTCAGAAAATCAATTTCAATCAAAGTTTGAAAAGTTTTTAACTTCAGCTAAAACTTCATCTTTTCATTTTAACACTGATTGCCAGCATTTACAAAGACTAAACCTTTCACTGATACAAACTCTCAAATGAGGTCATGCCAAGCTTTTCTGAATTAAAAATTTTTGACGACGCAGGCTTTAACAGCGGAGGCGTCGCTTGGCTTTCCTGAGAAGTGCTGTGGTAACTGTGTCAAACCCAAAGCGCACTAATCACGGCCAGGCCTCCTTTAACAGGTGGTAGATTGAGCAAAGGGGGCTGGAGCCGTTCTCAATTTACTGTGTAAATTATGCAGAGCCCAAAACAATGCAAACAGTAGACAGTGGAGTGGCTGGCGTTGGCTAATGAGATGATGAGAAGCCTGGGAGGGCTGGGAGCTAGTCGAGGTGAGGGGGTGGGCACGGCCGGCAGCTTGTGTCTGGATCTGTGTATTCGTGTGTGTGTGTGTGTCTTCGTGCGAGTGTGTGTGTGTGAGGGTCTAGAGGAGCTTTGGCAGGGGAGCAGACACTGTCCCGTCTGTGCAAACCCCACCGTCAGCACCCCTCCTGCCCAGACTGAGTGCTGCAGAAGGAGGGGAGGGTTAGCAGGCAGCTGGGGCACCCTGCCCCCATTGCTCTGGCGAGAGCACCAGCCTTGGGAACCTCTGTGGCAGGGGTCCCCCCCAACACTGGCACGTAGGGGCCCCCCAAAAGTCTGGCTGCAACCCCCCATCACTACCATCCCCTCCTCCCTCTTGTCTCCCCAACCACCACCACCACCACCACCCCTCCCACCCTAATGTGAGGCTGGGGGCCTGGGAAGGACTTCAAGTTCACGGCCAGACCTCCTATTGAGCTGACAGCCTGACTGTTTGCTCAATTCGGCTCCCTATTCAGAGCGGTGCTGGAGGGGGGAGTGTTGAGAAAGGGCTGGAGGATGGGGGGTGGGGGGGTGTTTCTAGATGGGACACCGTAGCACTGTGATAGCTATTCATTCAGCAGGGGGAGACAAGTAAAGAGCGAGGGAGAGAGTGAAGAGGGATGCGGGGTTGAGACGGGGTGCATAAATAAAAAAAGTGAGGAATCCAGGCTCAAAGTTTGCTTTGAGCAGTGTGCGCCTCTCTCACACTCTTTTAGACTCTTAATTACCGGCGCCTTCCACTTTTCTCTCTCCCTTTCTCTAAGTACACCCCTCTCCTCCTCCCCAACACACACACACACACACACACTCCTGAACAGACACACACACAAAATCGCAATCATTCTCATCATCCTCTCTATCCCCTGGTTTTATTAGGCCACATGCTGGGGCTGTAAATTTACCATTAACAAGCTTATTCACTGTAGTCCTCTCAACAAAACAAGACCATGATGCCAATAACTCAAAGCGACACCAATACCCGAAACTGCCTTTTATGCCACCAACCTCCGCTGTTAGCCACTCCCTCCCTCCCCTCCATCCCTCACTCCCTCCCCCGAGCCGAATGCAACCGCTCTGAACAGCGGCGCAATGCTAAATGCCAAAGCTAACGTGACGCTTGCTAATAGCTCAGGTGATGCAAATCAGCACGATGGTTGTTGATTTCTGCAGCTAAGCTGGACGGCTGCATTATAGGTTCACTCTGCACTCGGTGACCCACTGTAATATTTTACTGTAAGTTGCTTGTCTGAGCTGCTTGAAAATGGAACAAAAAAAAAAAGGGGGTCTGATAGTCCTCTGAAGTCCAATTCAGCCTAGCTTAGGGTGTGTCACATGCTTCCTCTTTGTATTAGCAGCTCGTAGCGTACCAGTCTCCTGTTAAGGCCTTTCAACTTCAGCCTCAATCCCTTCAGCTAGAGCTGTGCTTACCTCGGCCAGATTTAGGACACACAATAAATACTCCCAATAAGTTATTCTTCATGTTTAAAGAACAAAGACTTCTTTTGATACTCCTAAATTGGCATTCAGGGTCCACTGTCTTCAAATAATTGTTTTGACATTCACATGATTGGCCTCACTGTGTATTTCGACTGTCTCGGAGGAATCGAAGCTGTATCTTAATGTCATCTTTCTCTCGCAGGTGAATGTTGTCGAGGAACGACCGGAGCACACAATGGAGAGACAGCGGTGTACTCCTTCTACGGTGGCTGTTTGTCGCCTCTCAGCCTGGAGTAAACAAGGAGGATGGCGTTGATGTCTGCGTGGTGACTCCTGCGGTGATTTTGGAACATTGCCCTCGCTCCTCTCTCCTCTCTTCGATGCTGCTGTGTTTATTTGACCCGACAGTCAAGCTGGACTGGTTTGCAAACGCCCGGCGTTTTAGCCGAGCAACATTACGGTGGACTGTGACTGTGGGAAACAAGGCTCGGAAAGAAGATCAGCAGCTGGAAATGTGGACAAACGGGTCCATAATTCTGCTTCTGCTCTTGAGTGTGTGGCCTTTTGTAATTATATATATTCTCATATACAGTATATTTGACAATATTGCTTAGACATGAAGAATTATAATGTGTCTTCACTAGAATAGGCCCCACTTGAGGTAGGTCATATTTGATCAGTTGTAGCCCACGTTTTTGTTCGATTTCTTGTTTTCGTTATAGTTGCTAGGACTCAAAGACACGTGAATGTGAGACCCACGGCAGCAGTGAATAATACTGCACTGCGATTGGACAGCTCCATGTGTCGGCTGACACAATGGCGAAGGAGTGAGCTGTCGTCTTTATACTCTATGCAACTGTTTAATCTATTTTTTTTTTGTTGTTGTTGTTCTTTTTTTTTTTTTTTTTGAGCCCCTTTCATCCTTACTGTGGATTTTTTTTTTTTGGGCTACCAGTTTATAGACATTCCCCTCAGACAACATGAAGAGAAATGGTTTTTTTTGAGGAGCCAGCGTTCCTGTTGTTAATATACTGAAAGAGAAATTACAGTCAAGAGTGTGTGTGAGAGTGTGTGACAGATGACAGAATAAAGATTAGTTTCATCAGTGGATGTATTGAATCTCACATTTGCAGCCCTTCGCAGACTTTGATTTGACTGTGCAGCCATGAGCCACAGTTCTTGAGTAAATGTGGACTCACACATTTAATATTCCTGATGGCAAGAAGTGTGTTTGATCAGCAGGAAGTAGCTGAGCAGGGCTCATGGGCTGCGTGTATACACACACACACAACACGTCATACTATTAAAAACCCTTACCAGCAGGCTTTGAGACGCAGCAGTTTGGTTCATGGCGGTTACCTGCTTCGCTGTAATGATACATCTTTGGGTGAGACATGACAAATACATTGGCTTCAAACGCTGCCTTAATTTCCTGTCCTTGACATTAACACACACACGCACACACACACACACACACACCCAAATGCAATAAAGCAAGTACTATCTCAGCCTAATTCATTCTATATTAATTTTCGGGAAGTGGCAAATTTTTTATTACGATTGATAATCTATGCAAATCTTTTAAATATTACTTTAAACAATCTATGTCTATGCAGTGCTTTTGCAATTGATTCAAGGGAGACTATCTTGGCCTAATTTAGAAAATGTATTCTTTTGATAATCATGCACAACCCAGTGCTCAAGACAATTACTTATCTGCCTGGATAAGCTTGAAATTATGTTTTTAATCTCCAGTAAAAAAAAAAAAAAAAAAAAAAAAAAAAAGCCACTCTTATGATATCAGTCCAGAGGCATGAAAACCATGAATTGTGGTCTAAAATAATTAAATTGGTTGCACTAAGTCTCTTTTTTCCTTAAATGCAGATCAAACATATCTATTCAGCTCTGCCCTCCTGTAGCTTATTGTTTTATATAAGCACCAATGTTTATATTATGCAATCTAATCGCTGTGAATGAGTGTTCACCATATGTGCCTTTGTATGGAAAACTGTGTTGGAATAGTAATAAAGGTTTACATTGAAAACAATGAAAAAAAAAAGGCTATCGTGCACGTTTTTGTCCATTTTTTGTCGTATGTCATCAGTTAGCTGGTTCATCTAGTGATTAATGTGGACGTTTAGCAGCCATGTTTGCTGCTGGAGTGTCGTTGAGCAAATCACTGAGCTCGGTCACTATTTTGTAAATCAGTAGTGATGTAAAACAGTGAAATACATCAATGTAAATATCTGTCTAATGGAGACAGGAGGTAGATTGAAGTTTATGAAAGAAAAAAAAAAAAAGTAGCTGGCAGCCTTCCTTAAACGTTTTGCTTTTACGTGGCAGTCGCACCTACAGAGAAATAAACTGCAATTCACTTCCAACATAACGTTACAGCCAAATGAAAAGATTATCACGATTCCCTTGAGATAAAACAATTTTCACAAACACTATCATGGGATGTGGGTTTATTTTCTGTAGCGTTTGGCACCGTTCTACGAGGGATAAAGACGAGGAATCGATGCAAAGACGCTCTCTCTGTAGTAACCAGAGACAAACCCTGACCTCATTGTTGTCGTATAGATGAGTAATATGCATCTACACACATGCCATTAACCTACTGCTATTCCGAATTTGGGGTAAAACAAAGAGCACAGTAACACTTTCATCCTGGATTATAAGGATCTGCATGCGGCAGCGATGTTGCGCGGGCCACCGTGTGCTGTGCAGAACACACTTCCCCTGCGTGATTTGCTGTCTGACACCACATATGGCAAACGCGCCCACACCGACATATGGGCCCCTCACAATTCATTAGCATTGTCATGTAAAAGAGGGTAATCCCACTGTAAAACAAATGAAATGTAACCCTTTACAGTACAGGTTGATCACGAGGCTCTTTTCATTCATTCCCCCCCTCTTTTATGAAGTCTCGTGTAATTCAATGAAAGAGGTTTTTAAAGCAGCTCCAACGCACCCCCTTGGGTGTCTGCATCCTCGGTGTGTAGCAGCAGTGGCTTTACAAGCCGCACTCCTCTTGTTTACAGCTGCTCTGCGCATTGAAATGAGCCGTAGTACACATAAACAGCAGCTCCATGCAAATATTACAGTGCCCTTATTAACCAGGGCAGGCTGCAATTACATTATGTCCCAGGCGTTAACATCCAGAGAGCGAGCGCCAGTCCTCTGTGACAATTCCCCTCGCCCTCAGTGTTTCTTGGCGGCGTTATGGCCCTCATAATCTGATTCACAGTTTTTGTCATGCTGCCAAGAGGCAAGTTGCATTAGCCAAGCACTATAGGCCTTAATGAACTGAGTGTCAATGTTAAGCACACTAGAGCAAGCCAGAGTGACGGCGTACAACCAGGCTGTCATTTGCAGCCATGTTGGATCACGGTCTAAGTTATAGCTGCTGTTCGAGGTTTGTCAGGTCTCTGGTGAAAAAAAAAAGAAAAGCAAACCTCCACCCTCCGTTATGCTTGATGTGTCGAGCATCCTAAACGACAGAAAGTCTCGTGTGTGAGGAGCTGCCCTTAAAGAGTTAGGGTGTGGTTTCCTCTTGATATAAAAGCACAAAATGGCTGCTCGCTACATGCAATCGTGACACTGAAGGAATCAGATTCCAAGATGGCGTCGCAATCACATTAACATCGTTTAGATCGGATCGGATCATTAAAAACTGGAAAGGCCGCTCTTCTAGCCACAACATTTTGATGGACAAGTACACAAGAGCTGGTGTTGGGAGAGTGGGGGGGGCGGCGGGGGTGGCGGTCCAAAATGGGAAATGGCGGGTTTTGGTGCACGTCCAAGGTCTAGGAACTCGGGTGCTGCTCCTTTCACAAGTTCCTCAGAATCGTCATTGGTATGCAGGAATGCATCCCTAGGAGGCCTTTCTGTGTGATTTTGGAGGGAAACGTGCTTGCGACCGGTCGCTAGGACAGAGGATGTGTGTGTGTGTGTCTTTGGATCCGACCGTGGTCAGTGCCAAGAAAAAATGGGCGTCCGTCCAGATCTGTCCACCTTTGTAAGCTGCCTCCCAGTGTTGCAGCCCAGCAGCTCTGTTCACTGAGCAAAGACAAAATGGCTTCAGATGCTATGAAGGGTACGTTGTCCTGTGACACATTACAATTATAATAAATGTAGATAATGATTAAAGACGTGTGTTTGTTTGTTTGCGGTGAGCTCGATTGTCTTGGGTGAAGATTATCAAGGATTTCAGATACTCAACGTTTGCGGTGACGGCATTGACGGAGTGACGCATTTTAGTCTCTTGTACACATAACAGACACAAGTTGTGGTTTTTCACGCTCATACATGATCCTATTGAAGCTGTTGTATTTGAAAAATAGCCAGAATCATCGTCACGGCCTTTCTACAAACCAAGATACATGGGTCTGATATTCTGACCGTGTAGTCTCTTGTGGTTGGGTTTCTCACTGCAGGTGAAACCACCACACAAGGTGCGTTTGATTCGTTTTATCTGGAAAATGTTGCTGCTTTCGTTCCCTGGAAATCTTACGAAGGCCCAAAGAGCCTTAAATTTGACGAAAATTGACACGATCCAGCCAAATAAGCTTTGATTTGGTTATTTGCAAGTCAAAAGTCCTACAAGTTAAAACTGAGCTAAATGTGTTTGAAAAGTAAAAGTTTTTTAGGTTATAAGTTACAGTAAAGTATATTTAGCCAAATCCTGTTTTAGGCTACTTTATACTTCTACTCAACAACATTTCATTGACAAATATTCTACTCTTCACTCCACTACATGTATCTGAAAACTGTAGTTACTCTGCAGATTAAAGATTTTAAGTATAAAACATGTGATCATTTTATGAAATATGTAGCATCGTTATAGATTAAACTACCCAACAGTTGTAAAAGTAGGTAAAAATAACTCCCAACTTACCAACTAACACTACTGTAAAAATGCTGTTTAAATATTAATGCATCAAATAATGTAATATATAATGATATAACATTGACATTTTCCATTCTTCATGAGTACTTTTGATACTGATAGTGTTATAATAATACTTTTACTTAAGTACATTTTTGAATGTAGGGCTTTTACTTGGTAATAAAGTATTTTTTACATGATGGTATTAGCACTTTTAGTTAAGTGAAAGGTCTCAGTACTTCTTCCCCCGCTGCTCTCAACATCATTTAAATATTTCAACATATATTAAGACCTGCTTCACATTAAAATATATTAATTGAAATGCTGCTAAAGGAGTGAATATGTGTAACATAGACGTATAAAAAACCCTTTTCAACCTCTTGACCAAATCAGTGCTTACTGGGCACATGACACCCACATGGAAACCTGCCAAAATATTTCTTGTGCAGTTGCATGTGAGCTTATACTAAACTAGAAAAGACCGATTAATTCACATCTCACATGTCCTAAATGTAAGCTTTATAGGAAAATGTTAATCCTGCTTTTTTTTTTTTTTTTTTACCATGACAGCCCTGCACTTTCCAGTTTATCTACTGGATTTGATAACCAAAACGTCTGTGCTGCATAATGTAAGTCAAAACCTGAGACAGACGACGAAGGGTTCACCTGACAACTATGATATTTCAAACTCAATTTTCGTCACTTGCGCAGGTAGTTTCAGTAACAGCACTCTAACACCCTGAAGTAATTTCTTGCAGCTTATGTATTTATATAACGAAGGAGAAATACTCGAGCAGGAGAGGTTAGCAAAACTTGCAGCTCAGGCCCTGATGAGTTAGACGTCCGGATCACTGAGGATGCTTTTCTTGAAGGAGAGGAGAGCTCTGTTGTGGAATGTCAAGTAGTTTGGCCGGGGCGGGTGACTGAAGCGGGAAGTGATTTGACTAATGTTTTCCCTTTCATAGCACTCCTCTCCCTCCGTCCTCCCCAACCGCCAAAAACCTCCCCAAGAAAACTTTACGGTGATGTCATTCATATGCAAAACAGGCGTGCTTTCAGTGGCTGAATGTGTGTGCATGCGTCTGTGAGCGAGTGTGTGTGCATGTGTTGCTTGACTGGCTGATTCCATTACTTGAAGGACCATTACACTTGCCTGTCAACAGCCAAAAGACCTGAGAAAAATTAGCAGATTAAATCACTCGGATCCTATCCTCCTCCTCCTCCTCTTCCTCCTCTCCCCCTGCAAGCATCCGAGGCTGTTGTTCACGCCGCGGAGGTGTTTTGACAAAATCAAAAATGTAATGCATCTCCTTTGAAAGTCACATCAGTATTTGATCAGTGACAGGTCCTAATTTTGGCGACAAATCTCTCAAAAAAAATGACAAAAAAATAAAAATAATGATAATGGTGCAAGACACAATCAGGGCAGAGCTCCTGGGAAAGTGAGTCGCTACGAGGCAAAATCCTATAAACAGGGGCAACCGTGGAGACTGAAGCTAAATGTGGTTTTACAGTCTTGTAAAATCAAATAACACTGCGACATTTGGGGTTCCAGTACACGTTTATTGATGCAGTTGGGTGAGAGTTCAAATGTCGGGGAGGGTGAAACACATTCATGATCGGTTTGTGCTTTTTCAGTGGATTCCTAAGAAAAAAAAACATCAATTCTGCGACTGTTTTTAATCATCAAAGTCACTCCACGAACATAAATCCTCGTCATAATCTTGCAACGGACTCCAGAGGTTGCACCTAGTTTTACTTATCATGGGATGACAGGAATCCAGCAGAGCTTCTCCGCTCAAAAACAAAGGAATAAATCCAAGATCCCAGAATGTGGGAATGAAGCCCCCTCGGGTCAGATTAACATTCTGGGAAAAACAAAATTCCCCACTGGGGCGTTTGCCACAGACCAGATGGGTGTACCCCAGAAATCAGCCACACAGGGGGAAGTGGCTGAAGAAGAAGAAGAGGAGGCTTGGCCCCTGGGGGAAGATGGAGGAGAGAGAGAGTGTTGGAAGAGGAGGAGGTTTGTGAGAGAGAGAGAGGGGGCGCGAAGAGTTAATGCCGACAGCTCAACAAAGGCCGCCACCGCCGCCGAGGGCAGAGAGGAGCACGGGAAAAGAGCTAAGGTCAAGGGGACCTCTGGGGGGTTCAAGTTCAAGGCGACTGTCAGTGTCTGCGTTTTAACTGCCGCGCCACACCCTCCAAGTACTTATACTTCCATTTGCAACAACAACAACCGCCGCACCCCCCCCCCCCCCCCCACATCTCCGTTTACTCCCCAACATTAAATCTGAGGCTTACACACAAAACTGGCCGTTGTCTCACTGTTTGGTATCAAGGCCACATAGAGGCAAAAAGGTAAAAGCAACACAGAGGAGGGTTGGGATTCGTCTGGGCGGCTCCTCATGGTAATGTGTGAGATTTTGAACTTGTGACGGCCTCCGCAAGAGAGAGAGAGAGAGAGAGAGAGAGAGCCTGTTGTGTGGGGGGGTTTATGTGTGTGTTCGGTGGCTGTGGGTGGTATTGTGGTTGAAGGACAGGAAATGTTCAGTGACTTGCATGAAATGTGTTTTTATTCAGTGGTTTCAGACTCTTCAGAGATCTGGGTCTGTCTGGAGTTTCGAAGGTTTGTGGCGTTTCAGACATCAAATCGAGACAGGCTGAGAAAAGAGATGTGAAAAAAAAAAAGTCCTTTTCTGACTCAGAAGAGAGTTTTTTTCTGATAAAATACTGCTCAGTGTGCGTTTGAACCCTGTATCATACAGTTTTTCCCCTAAGTAGCAAGTCTGACAGCATCTCATATGTATAGACGACGAAGCCAAAGTGAAACCAGAAGTAAGAAAACCTTTAAATTCCTGTTGACATCTGTAGAATCCAGCCATGAGACATAACATTTCTCACCAGTATGTCGTCTTGTTCACTCCATATGTTCAGACAAGGACATTAAATTTAAAAAAAAAAAGACCCAATATCAGTATTTATTCAATATTTCTGTTTTTTTTGTTGCAGCATTTGACAAACAGCATTTCCCACAAGCCCACAGAACATCATCATAGTTCATTTAAATTTCTCTCGTCACATCTTAATGAGCTTCTTTTGACTCAAACATGTGAATGATGAAAGATTCAGTCATGATTGATTACAGTGTCACCACCAGACTCATATTGGGCTTTTATTAGTTATCGGTTGGTCATTAGTCATCTAAATCTGATATGATGGAGGTTGCTCCTTTTTCCTCCGACAGAAAAAAAAACACTTCTCTTTATTTTCTTTGTGTATTTTCTTTTCATTTAAGTGTCCTGCAGTGTTTTTATAAGTTAATTTTAAGTTGACAAGACGATCTCCACTCAAGGTCCGCTTGTTCTGGAGTTCAAACTTTCAACAGTTCTGGAAATTTTCTGGCATAAAAATGTTTTTGTGAATTAATTTGTCATTTAAAGGGCATTACGTATTTTAGTTTCTCTACACTTTGAGTGCTTATATTTCATTTTAAAGGCTCTATAGTTATATCTAGCCATCTTGAATACAGTCAGAATGTGTGAGCTCTGAAAAGAGGATTCTTCTGGATGTGCAGAACGACGGCCTAATGAGATTTTTAAAGTCAATTATATCGATTATTTCTGCTTCTCTCTCATGTTAAAAAGGTCACATCAGGACGCCAAAACAATTCGGCGTAGAAAGAAGAGTTTGAATCTGCTGCTGCAACCTTGAAAAAACGTTGTGTGTCATCACGTACTGTACGAATCACGGCGGCCAGCAGGAAGTAATGTCGTAGTGCAACTTTGCAAATGGAAATTTTCAGAGAGCTCGATGACAAGATAGTGAGTTGTGAGGTTATGATTTAATGTTTAATGTTGACACCCATGGAAGTTATTTACCTTTAAAATAACTTTCTACCCTTATCTTATCCTTATCATGGCACAGAAATGGAGAAACCACAGTAAAATATAAAATCTTTGAAAATTTTTGAAAAAAGAACAAGCTGATGTCTGTTGTTAGTCACCTGGCAGCAGTAACATGCTTGAACACGGTGAATACTGTGCACTCGACTTCCCAGTATGACCTGGCAGATGACCCTTCTTCCATCTCCTTCCAATACACACCAACAAACAGAAAATACCAGAAAGCAAGTAGAAAAACATCAGGTGTGCTGTACGATGGCGACATACAGTACCGCTGTAATGGGAAATTGCTGATCATTCAATAAACACACAAAGAGAGCATCGTTAGGTTATGAAATAATGTAATCAAATAATACAATCAGAAGTATAATGCATCATAGTTCTGGAGACAAAGATACCGCCTAGCTATCTTTTCCTTGTCTGAAAAGTTGGGTTAGAGTTAAATACTTAAATACTACTTTAGAATTTAAGACATCTGTTTACTAACCTTACAGGTCAGCAACCAACCTTCAACTAACCTAGGAACAGTCTTTCTTCATGACCATATATGACAGAACATAAGCATGCACCAAGTAGCATCACAAAATAACATTACTACTATATTAAATTAAGGGACAAACCACACTATCCTCTAAAAGCTTATCAGATTTACACATAAACATCTACATAACTATAGTTTATCTTATCACTGGCTCAGATAAAAGTATAACAGAATAAACTTAACTGGTAAACACTCAACTGCCTCATCTTACACAGCAAAGACCTACGTTTAGAAAAGACACAGCACACACAAACTAACACTAAACTGAACTTAAACACCGTCTGAAACATGTATGATATATTCTTTCAAACCGCCACTGTGGAAGTTTTAACAGCAGCAGACCTTTTCGTTTGGCTAAATTTGATGACTTTTTCTGATGTTTAGGTTAAATATAGATGTTGTTTAACTGACTATATTTCAGCTGGTCTTTATAACATGTTGAAATATAGTCACTGAAATGCAGATAAAATAACAGATATACATACTTTAGATATCTTTTCAAGCCTATTTAGCTCAGTTTTAATCTTGATGTCTTGATATTTTTTGACCTGCAAAGCATCAAATCAGTGCTGACTGTGTGCAGATGATTTTTTATAACTCTATAAAATTTTTGGGGCTGAATTTATATGAAAAGTTGCTGCAAGAGATTAAACTCCACTGAAAGTTGCAGTTAACATCTATATTAGAGTCTGATCCATTCAACCCAGGTGTTTGGGAGCAGGGTCAGATGACCTGTGTTAACCTGTTCACACTGATATCAGACGTGGGGTTTTTCCATGCTTGTTGCTTCAGTCTGGGGAGGGGGTGTGACATTACATCACTGCTAACTAATCTTGACCATAGAGCAAAAGTTCAAATCCATTTAATGAACTGGAACACCATAAGTTGTCCCTCGTGATTTAGAGCCCATTGAAAAAGAGCATATGTTTGTTTTCTTTTCTGTGACCAGGCAGAGGTCAGAGGTCGGGCAGACCACCACCGTCACCCCATAAAAACACAACACATCACCGCTGACCCCCTCGTCACCTCTCCGACCTCTCCACAATGGAAGGTCAATGGAGTAGAAATCTGTGTCCCTGCGTCTTTTTGTTGCCCTCAAACGAACTAGACAAACCACAACATGTCCACAAGCCGACCTATGACCCCTCAGCCTGCCGGCCACACACCCAGAGGTCTGTGGGATGTCGCGGTGAAGAGATAAATATCTGAACTGTCGACTTTCGATGCCTCGCTGGCGACCAGGGGAAGGTGGTGAAAGTTTTTTTTTAAAGATAATTTCCCCATTTCAAAAGCGTAACACTTGTGCTGCCAAACGTGCTGTAAATCAGTGGTTTCAGCTCACAAAGGGACACTAAGAAGCTTTCTGCTGATGGTTATTAAAAATCTTGTACCTACAAAATGTCAAAATGTGGAAAACCAGCCATTTTTTTTTACCCTTATTACTCTGATTTTCTTATTGTTAACAAATCTCATAAAAATAGGGCTGAAACTAACAATTATTTCCCTTATGATTAATCTGTCCATTATTGTTTGGTCCATTAAATGTCAGAAAATGGTGAAAAATGTCAATCACTATTCCCCAAAGCTTCAGCTGACAGTCCAAAACCCCAAAATATTCAGTTTACTGTCATAGAGGATTAAAGAAACCAGAAAATATTCACATTTGAGAAGCTGGAACCAGAGAATTTTGAAATTTTCTTTTAAAAAAAATGACTTGAAATGATTAAAAATACTCACAAGAACACCAGCTGTGTATTCATGTGTATTAATCAGCAGCTGAAAATAGTAACGTTTGTGAAAAACTACGGTTCCCATTTTTATATTTGTGAGCTGTTTTTATTTTAATGTCTACAGACAGGAGAGGGAGGTCAGAAAGTATTAAGAGACGCCGTTGATTTTGTTCTTTTAATGGGATTTTTTTTTGACAATAACAAAAAAATATCCTTGAACATTATCCAACAGCGACTAACAGCCTGTAGAGGAGCAAAAATGATCCTTCAGTTGATGTTTAAACATTAAAATAACTTGAACCAGAGCTTCAAAAAAGGTTTTCACATAATCTTACTTATACTTAGAGAGGTGGTAATGTTAAATCTTTTAATTGTTCTTTAAACTTAACACAAGAAAAATGGAAGTAACTAAGAGTGAATGAATTCAAGGTTTAAACAGTCTGTTCTTTGATTATTTTTTTTGCTGACTGTTCAGGAGTTTCACCTTTCCACCTGTCTGCAGGTGATTATTAGATTATGTTATCTTGCAATTAACAAAAACGCAGGTTGACGCTGCATTTTCTCACTAAACAACTGACTATGAGAGGAAGTAAACTCACTGTAAACACTTGAACACAACATCTGTTCATTGTTTTTTTTTTTACAGGATAACAAGTTTTGCATCTAAATGTCTTTCATATTATTTGTAGCTGGGTTAACAGACTGCATTTCTATAGTGCTTTGATACCAAAGTGCTTTACATTGTGCCTCTCATTCACCCACACACAGACGCTGATGGAGGCAGAGCTGCCGTGTGAGGAGCTCAGGAGCAATTTGAGGTTCAGTGTTCTGCTCGAGGTTAAGACTGAAACTGAAGAAAACAAAAAGGCTGAAACAAATCAGTTGTTTTCGTACATTTATGTGGAGCAATCCAGGCATAGTGACTTCTTTATACATGGTAGGTTACTGGAGTTTTGATATCATATCTTTTCTTGCCTCCTTAAACTGAAACATCCTTCAGGCCTTTTGACAAGAATGCTGTCAAAATTTGGACTTTTGCTGCTTCTACAGTACATGAATTCAACCAAACTGGACCAAATATCTTTGATAAAAATCTACTGAGGCTGTGACTGTTATGGAGTCTTCAAATCTGCATTGAAATCATCTGGTGTGGCCTCCACTTTAAAATGTGACGACTCCGACAATAAAGCTTTTTGTACATACAGTTTTAACATGTACACACACTCTATAGGTTTTTATGTAAACTCATGAGTCGAGTGAAAATGTTTTTCCAGCCATAAAGCGACATCTAATTATTCAATTTAAACAGCGAACTGTAAGTGGAAAGCAGACGACGGTTAATGGACACAGCATCTTTTGTTATTTACTCTTTCTGGCTGTTAATGTCGCTGTCGTCCCCCCCACCCCCCCGCCTCCCCTGTCTCATTATGGGTCAACACCGGAAAATGCACAAAAACACACTGCATAACTGCATCACTTTTGCACACACACACACACACACACACAACACACAGACACACACACACACACAAGGTGGCAGTTGCTTGTCAGACTGGTGCCATGCTCCACCTCTCCTCACAGCTTTCATGCTAGCTCCTGGTTGCCTTGGCAACTGGCTCTGTGTGTGTGTGTGAGTGTTGGCACTGTGTCGAGTACAACGTGAAGAGAGAGAGAGAGAGAGAGGGAGAGCAGCAAATGCAGATACACACGCAAAAACATGTGCAGGAAACACACACACACACACACAAATTAATTTATGGAGATGTGAGAAGTGCAGGATTAGCATTATGCCTGGTGTTACTACACATCCACTTTAGTGGCCTGACGGCGAAACAGACCACAAAACCACATCGTCCAAACCAAGACATGTTGGATCTCTCTCTCTCTCTCTCTCTCTCTCCCTCCCTCTCTCTCCCTCTCTCTCTCGTTTTGGAGAATGCATTAAAGAAACAAAATAAAAAAACAATAAAAGCTACTACAAATAACTGAATGACAGGAAATCTGTGATAAATCAGCTGTAATTTAAAAGGTGGTAATAAAGTGTAATTGACTGCTGCTGTCTGATAAGTGCCTCCTGTAATTTATGGAGACTGATTCTGTTGTGTAATGTGTGCATATTGTTACGTGAAAATTAGATGCATGGATTACATTCTACCTATATTGCTGGTGTGTGTGTGTGTGTGTGTAGACTATTGTAACTGCAACCACAAAAGGTGATAAATGACTTGTGCATTAACAGCTGCAGATATTTACTGTATATGGTGGGAAAAAAACAAAACAAAATCATGTTTTAACTGTAAAAAAAAAATGTTGTTAAGGATCTGTTTTAGCTTTAGTACGTCCTTAAATTAACAGTGTGACATCACAGCTATATATGGTCTTAACCAACAGCCTCCACTCTTCTCCCGGTTTCAGAATTCCCAGCAGATGTTCAGCCACAAGAGGATCAGTGAGGTCCGACACTGATGTTGGGTGATCAGGTGTTGATGGCGCTGAGGTCAGGACCAGTCAAGTTCTTCCACACCAAACTGGGAAAACCTTTAATCTTCATGGATCTAACTTAGGGGAATTGCGTGTTGAAATAGATAAACTGTTGCCATAAAGTTGGAAGTATACTATTGTCTAAAATATAATTGTAGACATATGTTGCAGCAATAATTTGCTTTCCTTTGAACTGAACAGGCCTGTATTTAATTACTGTGTATTTTGGAAATATTACAACATTTAAATAGTTAAAAAATATCATTTTAAATCCATAACTCCGTTCAGTTGTCTTGTTTGCTTTTGTATAGTAAATTAATCACAACCAGATGTTTCCAACAGTTAAATTCAAGTTTGAAGAGCCAGATAATTATGAATATACTTCACAAAGAATAAGACAGATATCTGACATGTATGAGATACTGAATCCGGCACCAACGGCAACGTTTTACAAAAGACGAGCCGGTTTGTGACCCGTCAGGTTCTGAGCCACTTGAGATTCAGTTATAATAAAAAAAAAAGAAAGTATTTTGAGTATGCACTTATGTCCTTTTCATTTTGACTGTGCAGCACTCGCAATTCAGGTTTTGAAAAAGATTTTACTTACCATCGTTGAAGTTTGTGACCAAATCAATTGATGAGGTCAGAAATGTTAACAGCTGTCCACATATTTGAGAGTATCAGAGTACCAGGTAACACAGGATATAGTGGAACACCGGTACTGAGTCACAACTTGAAGCAACAGTTTTAATCAGGAAATTCTGCTCCTGCACATCTACAGGAGATGGCATTTTTTTATTCTTATTATGCTGATTATTATTGAAATTAAAAAGACACCATGTACATGCAGCTGGTGTTCCAGTAATCTAAGATGTCAGCTGTAAATGTCAAGATTGCGGGCCAGCGTTTCTTCCAACAACATTCAAAAATCATACAGAGAGAAACCTGCTTCTACACCCAAAATGAAAAAAAAAACAGATCACAATGCAATGCAGCCACAATTTGTGTCTTTTCTGCTTTGGCATCAGTAACATAGTTTGTCTATCGCCTTTTGTGGCTTTGTTTTGTACCCAAACTGACTTCTTTTCTCTCTCTCTTTTTTTTTTTTTTCTTACGAGAAACACACCATGCTATCACTATCACTGTCACTTTCTCCACAGACACCAGCAGCTATGCAGCCTGCAGCCACACTGCTGCTGTTTTTCTGTCTGACCAGCTAATTGCAGTTAATTGCATTCACCTGCTGGCCCTGGTGTGAATCAGCGCCTAATTAGAGGGTTAGAATGAAAACCAGCAGGGCTCTGCAAACTAATGACCAGGATGGAGAACCACTGACCTGCATGTTTTGAGCATTTTCACACTTTATCCAAAGCTGACCTTTGCTGCATGAATACTGTCTTTTTGTGTGTGTGTGTGTGTGAAAGCTGTTGTTCAATCCCGACATTGTGTAGAAAAGAGAACCCAGGTTGACCTTAAAATGGCTTAAAATGGCGGTTCAGGGCTTAAGCTGCATTCATGTAGCGATGGGAAAGATTGTAGTGTTGGTTGTGTGATGGTTTTATGGTCAATATAGCACAATATCCATTACTAGTGGGTTTAATTTCCTTGAACAACATACTTTAGCTGATGTGAGGCATCCATGTGTATTATTAAGCACCAAGTCAGATATATGAGAGTTTTCAGAAAAATACCCAGTTCTGATATTGATGTTATTTATGCGTCAGAAACTGGTAATTACGGTAACTCCCACATAATGTGAATGTAGCATTACTTCCCCTCATGGCACGACTCTTGTGTGGCCGTTTGACATCTACACGTAATGTGAAAGCCAGTTGATGACACGATTGGTGGAATATTTTCCATTAACATCATGTGTCTTTACTTAGGATCCAGTGGAAATCATGATGATGTCGTCTGACAGGTGACATTAAAAATTCATGTAAAATTGAAAGGGACATCTTACAATAAAAAAAAAAGCCTTTGTTGTTCATGTTTACAAAAATAGTGTGTTGAATGTTTGTATTTTATCAGTATTTCTAGAACTTAAATTCATATCGGACAGTTCCACATCTCACAAATTACGTTCCTTCATGTAGTGAGGCAGGTGGAATTATGGTTCTCCAGCCATTCATTTCACTTATTTGCATGTTCTGTCGCATGTTCACACTTGTTTTTGTCTCCATTTCAGACCCACCTCACCCCAGCAGCAGGTCCGGACTATGCGCTCTTGAGATTTAAAGGGTGTGTATGTTGGCTCCTCTGCTAATTTCTGCGAGCTGCGGTTACCCATAAGACCCTTCTCTGTGTAGGTTTGCAGAGAAGTTTACGTGCATCTTCGGAGAAGCGTAATTCCAGCTCAAGGTTGCGGAGGTCAGGGTGGAGGATGGATGAGTGTCACACTTTCATGCAGGAGATTAGACTGTTTAAAAAAAAGAAAAACATAATCATGATCCTTCCCTGATCTGCTTCATAACCATAGTTGCCATATAAAGTAAAAAATAAAGAATTTGAAAAACATTGTCACTGAATGTAATCAGGAGTTTTGCAGAAGCGTCTAATATTAATGTTCTTGTCTGGAATAATGCTTGTGTGTGAAAACATCTACATTATAAGCAATAACTGAGTATGCAGAAGGAGAATTAGACTGTAAAAACTAGTTATTTGAATACTTGCTCGGACAAAAACTCCTGGGATCAAACTAAAATACGTTATAATGATTTTTCTTTAATACTACAGTTGTTCGGTCTCTAAATAACAGCTGAAATGTAGTTAATAGAAGTACTTTTTAAGTAGCCTGGGGCCACAGTGGGGCCCTGTGGGGCCTCCTCAGTGAGGCCCTGTTCCTGGGAGCGACGGTGTCCATTTATGTGATCCCATAAGGTTAGTTGTTGTACACCTTAATCCACATGCACGCCTCCTCCCTCTTTTATTCAGGAGCTCTGATTGGATTACACCACAGCTCAGCCCATATGTGTGTATGTGTGTGTGTGTGTGTGTGTGTTTGTGCATGTGTGTGTGTGTGTGAACAGCAGAGAGAGATTTCAAAGAAGGGCATATGGAAGGGAGGAGGGAGGGTGTAAAGAAGCATGTGTGTATGTGGAAATGAAGGATGTCTACAGCTAGTTTCTCTCCGGCTGTATGGTTCGATAGCTTCAGATGTAGCGATTGATATCACATTCACTTCAGAAAAAATATTGAATATCTATCTTATCCATTTATTTCATTTTTTAGCAAAAGCAAAATGCAGTTTTTTTTCATTCATGAGTATTTTGTTTGATTTTTCTTTTAAAGTTAATTAATCTCCCACTGACAAACACCTGGAGACGGTTAAAAATCTTATTTTACAGCGTCTTTAAACATACAGAGATGATTCATTCTTCATACAAAAGAGTAAACATTTATTACAGCACATTTATTCATTCCTAAAACAATCTATGCCTTATTTGTCCACAGCTGCACTCTAGCTCCTCCTTCTGTGTGTGTGTGTGTGTCTGTTTGTATTTCCATTGCACACTGAAGAAGGCGTTGCTGAAACGTCCGCATTTTTTCCCCATGTGCTCAAGCTTGACGGAGAAAACTAAACTGAATTGTTCTGAGTGTGCAAACCCTTTTTCTTTTTTGCTTTAAACTTTGGTGAATCACTGACTTTGGTTGCACCTCCGTCCCCCTTTCTGTTTCTGGTTGAGCGTGATGTTCTTTACTTCCACTTATATTTCATTCCCAGAGACACCTGGATTCCAGTTAAAATTCCTTTCAGTTTTATGGTTTTTCAGTGTGTTCAAAGTGGCAAAATTAAGCAAATAAAAACCCTAACCCTTCATTTCCTGAACACTATCTGGAAAAAGTGGTATACCTTGAAAAAAGTTTTTGTATATTCTGTATATTAAATTGGGACACAGCTTTTGTTTTTGCTCCAAACACATTTTTATCATCCATCCAATCCAAGTCTGAACCGCAGAAAATTTATTCTTTTGAAAATGAGTCAGCGGAGGACTAATTAAGTGACAAACAGACAACAGAATGAATGAAGAACTTGATTATTAAAGGTATACTATGCAGGATTTGTCATTTGGTGTTTGTAAACACAGCATTCAAAGTTGGTCCCTCCTCCCTGGCTCGACACCAGAGCAACAGAGAGAGAGAGAGACACAGAGCAGTTGTGGTCGAGCGAGCTAGAGAGTGAATGAAGAGAGCGAGCATATGAGAACGAAGCTGTGAATCAGATAAATAAAACGTTATTTTCTTAGTCTTTCAAGGTGATTATATTCTAAAGCACAAATAAACACACCCACAACCCCCGCAAACCTCTGCACAATCCTATGGGAAGGTGCAGCATCGTCGGATTTTGCGTGATTTTGCAGAGCTTCATCTTGTCCGCTGTGGCCTCTCTGCTCTGCGTCTGTGTAGCTCAGCCCCGCCCTCGGTCAACAGACACACAGACCTGCAGCTCTTTATACATCCATGACACAGAGACAGAGAGCAGAGCAGAGCAGAGGAGAGAGACGGAGACAGCGATGTAACCTGGTCGCTACGCTACGAGTCCCGACCTCACACCCTGCATGCTGTTATTGGCTGGGGGCTACACAGCCACTGCCCAAAGGTTGACGCCCAGAAGCATCCCTAACACAGCAAAAATAATAAGAAAATACAGGCAGAGGGCAGAGTCAAGCTGCCACACACTTCTAGTGGGACATAAGTGATGATTGACAGGAATTATTTTTGTATGAGTCGAAATATTGTTTTTTTTTTTTTTAAGGAAAACCCTTCATAGTGTACCTTTAAAGGCATGAATTTTTGGAATGATATGCAAAATTTCCCACATAAAAAACATAATCATAAAAATATGAAGCAACAATATCTGTTGTAGCTCCACTTTTAAATCATTCTCTCTGTATTAGCTTTTATACCATGGCAAAGGGGAATCGTCACTGGTTAGGGGTTATGCATTACTTTAATCGCTAACCAAACATCTCCTCTTAGCAGTGTAAATCATGTGGAGTGTGGATGTTGGATTTAAATCCACATATTTAGAAAGCAAGCTGAAATTTGAATAATGGCATTTTAAAACCCCTTTTGAAGGTGGCAGTAAAACCTTTTTTAAATAGTGCCGCTAAATATCAAATGGCTCCATCCTAATGCTACAGTGTCAGCACACATCCTCCAAAATCACCCAAACCTGCTTTATTTGCCTGTTGGCATGGAATAACAAGCGTCAGTTTCTAGATCAACTCACAGGAACTTCTCAAACTGACAGTAAGGAGGTGGAAGGCAAGAAATGAACAAGATGCAACAAACTCTGTGTCCAGTGATCACATACAATAGAATAAGTCCAAATAAACAATACAGTGGGTGAACATAGTCTGAAAAGTTGTTTTTATACAAGTTGAACTCATCTACATTTGTAATTGCAGCTCATTACGGTTAAATGACAGTTTTGCAACATCTATTGCATACTTGTCTGTCCTGGAAGATGGATCTTTTTAGTCTTTTTTCCCATCTTAAAGGGTTTTTTTAGGGAGTAATCTGTAAATTGGGATTTTAGGCTGTATACAATTCACTTTTTTCAGAGTTGTGCTGTTTTTCCAGTTTGGGAGAGTTGATAAAGTATTTTCTTATTTTCTCTCTCTGGTATGGCTCATACAGCTGAATCGTTGCATGTGGTTGCCTAGCAATAAGATAACACCGAAGAAAAAGAACAACTGTGGAGCCCATACTGCAGCTTGTCTCTATAAAAACATAAGTGAATAGGTTGTCAAATGCATTGTTCTTTACAAAGCAATAAAGTACAAAGGGCTCTACTGTCTATGATTTCATTTGAATCAAATGTTAAGTTTTTGCTGCGTATACACGACCCAGATGATGCTGAGAGGCAGCATGTTAAAAGCACAATAACACTTAAATCTTATTTTCTGTCAACTTTAATTTATTTTTCTAAATAAAATAAATACAATTCCCTCTAATTTCAACAAATTAAGAGAAAAAAAAAGTTTTCTTATCTGTTGCTTCTATCAGCAGGACATCATGTGTCAGTGCCTTCCAAAACAAACCACTGTAGAAAGTACAAAACTGTTCTCTGAGCTGACTGGTTTGAGTTTAGGCACAAACAAGTTAGGGAATGATCGCGGTCATGATTAAAAGAAATCAACCTTGACTGTCAAAAGGAAACAGGACGACAACTTCAGTCTCCTGTGTCAAAGTCAGACATTGTGTTGATCCATTTGACCACCAACCACCTCTCTTCTTCTGACTGACAAGAGTCATTCATCACTTGAATGTAAACAGAATTACATTTTGGGGCATTTATGGAAACTAGTGCAGTGCCTGTTCAAAAATGTGCTTGTTCAGAACGGGCTGATTGCTTTGCCTCCAGCTGCTACTTTAATGTAGAAAAAAATTAATACAGTTGCCGTTCGGTGTGAATGAGTATAAACACCAATAACATGAGAGAAACTAAAATTCTATTATACACAGATATTATAAATAATAAATACTCCAATAGTAAATAAATGTTCTTTTCTCATTTCAAGTAGCCTTATATAAGGGCTGCATTTGTGCATCCTAAAATAAAGTAGGTCGATCATACTGGGCTCTTAGATTGTTCCTATTTTCTGTGCCTTCAGTTCAGAGTTCAGTGGGCATGTTTGTTCCAAAGATTTGGGCTTTGTCTGTAGTGGTGCACCACTGTCTCGGAGTATATGAGACAAACAGGTTTTGAACTGCCTGTGGAAAGTATTTCCATCTTTTTCTCTGATTTGTGTCATGTCTTTGGTCTCTCCCTGACATGCTGGAGTCAGTCAGTAGGGCCATGAAGCTCCGCCCTGCCCCTGCACAGAGCGGAGCGGCTCACTGATTTCTGGTTTACTCAAAGTTTATTAATGTTAATCCAAATTGCACCAAAGTTAATACTGCACTCCCTTGGGTCCTCAGCCATACACCTACCAAGAATGGAGTCAATCAGATGAATGATTCAAGAGATACGTGAAGGACATACATACAGACAGAGATTCTTATGTCTAATGTTTCTGTTACAGTCTAACAACAGATTTGGGCTTTGTCTGTAGTGGTGCCTCACAACAGTCAACACCACAGTCTTGGAGCATATGAGACAAACAGGTTTTGAACTGCCTGTGGAAAGTATTTCCATCTTTTTCACTGATTTGTGACATGCCTCGTCTTTGATCTCTCCCTGACATGCTGGAGTCAGTCAGTAGGGCCCTGAAGCTCTGCCCTGCCCCTGCACAGAGTGGAGCGGCTCACTGATTGCTGGTTTATTCAAAGTTTATTAATATTAATCCAAATTGCACCAAAGTTAATACTGCACTCCCTTGGGTCCCCAGCCATACACCTACCAAGAGTGGAGTCAATCAGATAAATGGTTCAAGAGACACGTGAAGGACATACATACAGACATACAGACAGAGATTCCTATGTCTAATGTTTCTGTTACAGTCTAACAACAGATTTGGGCTTTGTCTGTAGTGGTGCCTCACAACAGTCAACGCCACTGTCTCGGAGCATATGAGACAAACAGGTTTTGAACTGCCTGTGGAAAGTATTTCCATCTTTTTCTCTGATTCGCATCACGCCTTGTCTCTGGTCTCTCCCTGACATGCTGGAGTCAGTCAGTAGGGCCATGAAGCTCCGCCCTGCCCCTGCACAGAGCGTGGCGGCTCACTGATTGCTGGTTTATTCAAAGTATACTAATATTAATCCAAATTGCACCAAAGTTGATACTGCACTCCCTTGGGTCTCCAGCCATACACCTACCAAGAGTGGAGTCAATCAGATAAATGATTCAAGAGATACGTGAAGGACATACATACAGACAGAGATTCTTATGTCTAATGTTTCTGTTACAGTATAACAACATCCACAGCGAAATGTATCACACTATGAGATGAGATACTCTTCTCACTGCAACGTATATCCAACACAGGCTTTGTATTATGGTGGTGTGTTTAAGCTGTCAGTCTTCTGCTTATTATTTTGCTGCTATGCCTCCTGATGCTGTTCATAAAGCATTTCAATGCTCTCCCTCCACCTCAGCTTCCACCTGTAGGCTCAGAGTCTATGCTTCTCTCAGGTGGAGGTTATTATTGTCACTCCTCGCTCCCTCCTGTGCCTAGCTTGGTGTTTTGTTGTGGGGAGTGACAAGGTCAGAGTTCATGTGGCAAATATCATCACTGTCCATATTCTACATTCACATAATAGTCTAATTATGATTAGAACATTGACAGAAAGTTTTGATAATTGTTTAATATTTAGTCATTCATCGAGCAAACATGTTAAACATTTGCTGGTTCCAGCTTTTCAAATTTTTCTTTTCAGTTTTTTATGAGTCTTAATTAAAAATCTTTTTTTTCCTATTAAGATTTTATTTACAATTAATTTTATTCACAAACAGACAAATAAACAAATAAATACACAATAAGGAAGTTGCTCTCTCTCTCCATATTTAACAGGTCAAGCTAGGCCTCCAACCAATGACTTATTGCAAAGCAGGATGGTTTGCACACTTTCCAGTTCATTACAATTGTTATTTTTGCTGAGAGACATCTCAGTAAGAAAATAGAAAAAACAGACTGTTTTTGTCTGTTGGTTGAATACAACAACAACCAATTTGAAGACATCACCTTGGACTCTTGAAGCTTGTTATGGGCAAGTTTCACGATTTGTAACATTTCAGAAATGTGAGATTAAACAATTATTAGATTTATCACTAAAATCAAGAAATTAATCAAACATAAAATTTGATTTTGAAAGGAACAAACATGAAAAAAGACCATCAAAAGTGAAAATGATCTGCACAATATTCTGGACAATCAGTGGTTTGTGGATGTTCCAACGAGCCCTGAAGTTTGATTTCCTGTCATGTATGTATATGTGTACATGTATGTACTGTATGTAACAGACGTAACTGAGGAGTTTAGGCCTGCACTGCTGCTGTGTGCACTATGAACTGTTCTAGATAAAAATGTGCACCCAAAATACACAAACATAACCAGAGCCTGAGGTCAAACCACAAGGTCACTCCTTTCATTATTTTCTGCCCTTACTCTCCTGATTCCCTTCAAATCAGCACACACACACACACACATAGGAAGGTCTTAAGTGACATTTCACTCTGGGAGTCATGGCAACCATTTTACTCTAAACCCCACCATTACCACCTGAACATATCAGGGCTGCGACACACAAAGGGAAGAGGACTTCCGAGTATGTGTTATGTGCATTGTTCCTCCATGGGACCTCACTGAAAACACAAGGACAGGTCAAGGCTGGCACAAATACTCTCTGACCTCCAAGAGCTAATGGCTGAGCAGAGCCTGGCTGCTGTGAATCAGACCCTCTAGATTAGACCTCTGGGGGCAGGAAGAAGAAGGAGGGAAGGGAAGTCGCATGCAGCTCGTCACTTGACCTCTACATGTGTGACTGACTGTGCCCCTGGGAAAGGCAAGACGGAGCATCTTGATGGCCTCCTACAGCCAGCTCCGGTCTTGTACAGGACAATGAGCAATCAGGAGTAAGTGTTGGTGATTAGGGAGACACTCAGAGCAGACCTGAACCTACTGAACCTCCACGACAACATCAGCCTCCAGCAGGCTTCTCAGACCATGTTCAGACTAAGCTGGCTGAATCTGAAAATGCTTCCTTTTCTCTCAGTTTTGGCCTTCTGTCCACACAAAGCTGGCATCACCACCCAAGAATAGAGCTTTTTAAAAGTGCTCTCCAGAGTTGATAAATCTGAAAAATGCTGGCCTTGCATATTAGCGTGGATGGGGAAAACTGACCTCTTTCAAAACAATCTCCCAAACTTGCTTTGACACGACTGAGTGCTGCAGAAAACTGGCAAGTCAACATTTCCTTGGGCATCCTTGTGGCCTCATGGTATAAGACATGTAATCATCGTGCGTCCCTGCTGCGACTCCGGCTGGTGACATATGTTTCATATCATCCCCCTTGCTCTTTCTTCCTGTCACTGCTGTCAGCCTTCTGTCTTTTTCTTTACTTTGTCAGAAAGGTCTGTAGTTTTTAAATAGTAATTTGATCAATGTCTCAGAAAGAATGACTGTTCACTTTTTTTTACAGGCACTGCAGCAAATGAGCTGTGATCAAATCTCTACATTATACAGTGCTTGTTCAGTCTTCCCACAACAGAAATAGAAAAACATTTAAATGAGAACTACATTGTGAGTTCAGCATTATCAAAACACATTAAGGTGACAATGGTGGACAGGAAGCAACAGAATTACAAAGGTTTAACTGGCTAGGATTCAGCTGAATTGTGTCTGTCCTATTTCTAGTCAAATGATGGCTGTTATACATAATTTTGTTTTCTGCCAAGCAAAAGAGGGAAAAAAAAGACATTTAGTCAATTCAAGGTAAGACATGTTTCATCTGTATCTCTAGAAATTAGTTCATATTGGACAATTCTGCAGGTCATGATTTATGTCCAGTGTCAATGTTCATTTGCAATGCATTGTAGCAAAGAAGGTTGGCATTGGACGTAAACTGCAGAATCAACCACTATCTGCTGTACCTGACTTTGCAAGGACTTTTCAGAGGCGACCTGCTACTTTGGCTGCATAATGTTTTATACACATAAACAACATTCTCAGCTTCACCCGGCTGAGTGTTGACATTGTGACGTCCTCTTCTCTCAATGAAGATGCTTCAACTAGTAAAATGAATTCTGATTGATTTTATGATCACACAGTGTGATCATAAAAAGCGTCATTCCTGACATAGTGTGTACAATAAAAGTCAGTGGATCAATACAGCTTTTTTTTAAGGCCAGTGCTGATAATTTTGGAGTGAAGTAGCTGATAATTAAATTAATTCTTCTTGACGTTGTATTCTAACCAGGGTGGGAAAGCTTCTGAAACATCATTTAGACCATCATGGGATGATAAAACTTTCCATTGAAATCTAGACTAATGAAATTCTTTCTGGGTTAGCAGCTCTTTAAGGCTGCATGACCCCCCAAACACGCACATGGATTCAATGGCTGGGATCTGGAAAACTGGGATATATTACTGCATTTAAATGAAGAAATAATTCTCAAAGCTGGACAATTGAAATACAGAAAAAACCTGCAAGGAAGATGCATCAAATCAGTGATGGATGTCTGGAATTTGTCAGTATTTTACCAAGGTAATATACTACATTTATCGTGTGTATAAGACCAAAATAGCACAAAAACTGGCTGTCAGTACATTTTCAAAGCAAAATAGGAAATTATTAGCAAAACAAACATGCTGCTTAAATTTGTCCTTACAACTTCTGCAAAATCAAAACCCCATGATTGATAAAATTTCTGTTTTTTTCCTGCTATAAAGCATCAGTTAAAAAGAGACACATATCTGCAGTGCTACAAAAATCTGAAAACAGCGGGATTGTAATCAAAACTGCTTCAGTGTTGAAAGCAGACGCGGCGATTACCATATGGTAACAGCAGCAAGCACAAAGACTTTCCCAGGCTTTGATAGTAAAACAGAAGACACCATTGATGGTGCTGTGAATGCGATGCACCCGTAATATGCTGCATATGTTTCTCATCCCGTTGCAACTCTATGGGATTAAGCCTCCAAAACCAGACACACACACACACTGACGCACACATGCAAAGTCTACGGACTCGCGATCTCAGGGTCTCCCTAATCATGCTCCTTCCATGGGTCCCCCTCTCTTCATTAAAACTCAGACAAGAAAAGGGGGTGCAGACAGGAGCAGGGCGGCAAAGAAAGGCTGCTGAGACAGAGTCCTCCAGCCTGTCTGGTTAAGAGTGTGGGAGCGTGTGTGACGGTGTGTGTTTTTGGAGAGAGGGGGGTGTATGGGAATTGACTTTGGTATTAAACGACTTGATTGAGAGACACCCACCCGACCTCCTCCCCCGGTGAGAGGACGGCAGTGGCTGTCGAGCAGCGAGAGACCCGCCACTACCACTGCAGCAATTTGCTGTCTGGGAAGCACAAAGGGGAGGTCAGAGGTCAAATAAGTGCACTGAGATGGAGGTGCTTTCTCATGTTAATGCCGTCACAAACAACTCTGCATCATTCCAGAGCTGTTAGAGAAGCACGCCAGTGCACCGGATGGAGATATTTATGGATATGATGCTTGGTATAATGAATGACACCTTCAAGGACTCCATGAAAAGTAACACTGGTTAAGTGAATAGCAAACAACGGTGAATCACAGCTACACATGTAACATGAATCCACCAATCCAGCAGTTTTGGTGGAGATATTTAAAATATGACACTTTGAAAAATTAGACAAATCTGTTTCTGTGAATCAGAAAAAAACTGTTTCAATCCCACAGTTAGATCTGTCAGTGTATTCTGATGTTGGCGTGTTTCAATTGAATTTGATTCCTTCATTAAGGTGAGATTTACCAAACCCTGCCTGTATAGTCAACAGGAGTAATAACTAGCAAGCAGCATAAATTAAATGCACAATTCACATAAAAACGTAAAGAGAATCATAGTTTGTTGGAATTGTTCAACTGGCCCTTTGTCGACCAGGGGAACTTTTTAGTAACTGAGGAGCTTTCTTTCCCTGAAGCAGGACTTTCTAATGGCCCAGGAACTATCAGGGTGGAGTCTTCAGCCTCCATAATACTACAGATTCTGTATAGCATTTGTCAGACTGTAAGAAAGCACTAGCTGTCGCTAGTATGTATCTTAAAACTTCAGTCTACTAATAGAGTAGACTGTTAACTGTTTCAGTGCTGTTCAAGTGGCAACTACCACAGCTTGAGGCTGAAGCCAATGTGGAAGTACCACCGGCTTCCAACTGACTCCCATTCAAAAGCCTCGACATTTCTCTAGAAATACTAAAAATATTTTCATTATGTCATTATGGTCTCAATTGCTAAATTCAAGCCTTCTAATAAGTTTGGTGGTGGTCATTTCAGAAATTATTGCTCTGTTAATAAGACTGGAAGACTTATAGTAGCTTTGATGTCTGCTGTGTGGGTGTTGATTGCCAGCTGATTGACAGCTGGTTCATCTGTTGCTCTCCCCGGCTCCAGGACACAATTGTCGCAATATGTCACTAAGTTTAATGTTACTTGATTACAATACCTGCCCTGTTAGTACAATTTAGCTAAAGCAGCTAACACTAGCCAAAGTGCACACCGTTGAGTGTTTCCAGTAAACTGGCACTTGCTTTGGTCCAAGTTGGAGGGGTGTGTGCAAGGATCCAACAACGCATTTTGTTGTTTAATTTGGAGGACTAAAATGTATAGATGTCACCAAGTTTTTGAGTTTACTTCTTGGAACTATTTAGTCAAAAATGAACCTAAAGTGAACCAAACACAAAGCTACAATAAAGTCAATTTTGAACAACAGGAGGTGATGGATTGTACCCTTTCACTCACTTACATCCACCCTTTTGTCGCTGACTGGCTGCCTCGCAGGAGGAGGCTGTGGGATCAGGCTTGTCTAAGAAGCAACGAGTCTGCAGCACCTCCTTCCACCTTCTACTGAGAGAGGCCCCTGCACATGCAGACATGAAGCATTATGTTTGCAGGCTGCCTGTCTTGTTGTCTGGGTGGAGAGGCTGTTCAGACGGAGGGGAGGAGGCAGCTCAGGCCTCAGTACTGGAATGTTCATTAAGAACGTCTGAGATGTCGACGGAGGCTGGAAGGAGATACTCCAAATACCTAAATACTCACTGTGACTCCTGTGTACAGGAACAGGCATGACTCAGATCTCTGAAAACAAGAGCTACATGAAAATAAAGCCAAAATATGCAGCCCCAAAACAATCACATGACATTGTTCGTTCTTCATGAAAATTTCAACAGGTTCTGCTGCCAGTCTGTGCACACAGCAGCAAACTAATGTGGTGGTAACGAACAGTCCAAAAGTCTAGAAGCTAAGATAGCCAACTGGACAACATGATTTCTTGTTGTTCGTTGCCGTCCACATCTTGAAATTTGACTTTGGAGTTCATGAATTTTCTTTATCTTGCAATTGTGTTTGAGTAAGAACTGTTGTTTCGCCCCACCATCCAAACACAACAATAAAAATAACACCAATAACAAGTGCTCAGGTGAATTATATTGCGCCATAGTCACAGACTGTATATAAAGATGGACGGAGCGAGGTGTTACATCACCTGTTGGTTTGCATTGGAGCCGGTTTGAAACCAAGAGTTGCAGCTTATTGTCAGCACCATCTTTTCTGTTTGGAGCCAGGACCTTCCAAATAAGTAGAGCAGGGTGTTGCCTTTCATGCTCTGGAAACACGCCCCGCTACCTCAGACTGAAATTAATGCTAGCTTGCTGGGAACATTGAGTGTTGAACACTCAGGCTAATGTTAGCTACTTTAGCTAAATTGTGCTAACAGGGCAGGTATCATAATCAAGTCACATTAAACTTAGTGAATCCTGGAGCCGAGGAGAGCAGCAGGTGAGCCGACTGTCAATCAACACGCACATGGCAGACATCAAAGCTACTTTAAGTCTTCAAATCTTATTAACAGAGCAAAAATTTCCAAAATGACCGCTAGCGCACTTATTAGAGAGTCTGAATTTTTGAAGATTGAGACAAATAGTGACTCGTTGAAAACAATGATTGACTTAGTATTTCTTGAGAGAAGTTGAGGCTTTTTGAATGGGAGTCATCTAACGGCTGTCGGAGGCACTTGAAGTACTTCAGCCTCAAGCTGTGGTAGTTACTGCTTGGTCATAGTCAGGGCCACCTCCATAACTGTTATTGCCCCCTACTGGCTTGGAGTGCAAATAGCCAAAACTGGCATAAACCTTGTATGAAATAAACAAATTAGATTTCGTTTTGTCGTACTGCCGGCTCCAGCGGTGCGTCTTTTTCCCTCTCTGTCTCACTCTTTTCTGTTTGTATCGGTGTCATTTAACTGATGTGAATAAAAGACAAATACAGGATTAAACAAAATCTGCTAATAACTTCTCTTCATGTACTTATACCTCCGGGTAATACTCTGTGACATTTCCACCTGCTTCTCTTCATCACGACTGACAAAACACATTAGAGCTTCAGCCACAGGATTTTTATTTGCTCTTCTACACACTCTATATGAAGAAAATCGCTCCCACAAGTCCTCTCTCCAGCACAGGGACTGATTTTATTTAACTTTCCTGTTCAGATGTTTGATTGATCTCCTTGGTTTGGACTCTTTGATTGATGGATGGTATGTGGTGGTAAAGAAAAAATAAAAAAAATGGGTTCTTGCAAATTGCATCAGAGCAACATTGAGAATATTACTCAAATTGCATGATAAGGGCATCTTTTAGCTTAGTGGTTCAATACCAGACTGATATCTCAACTGTTAAATGTCACCGCTTAACATTACAAAACTGTGGTCTTATCCTGAATTAGCAGCAAAATATCACCCAACTACTATAAAATATGCATATATAGAGTATATTTTAGTTTACTTCTATCACCCGACAACCTTACTGTAGGCTCCCTACCTGCTGCTAGGCATTTGAGCAAAATCCCTGCAAATGAACAGATTAGTCAGAAAATGTTTCTCCTGTCAAATATTAGTTTAAAATTGAGTTGCCACTTCATGTATGCCATAGGCTACTCCCCTCACTGTTACATTTATCTAACACACCCTTATAATCTTGGCAGTGTACTTAAGTCATTGGTGCCCTGCTCACACTTTGCTGCATGCCTGCAGCCACATTGCTCACACAAGCTATGCCTGCCATTCATACAACATTTCAAAAGCCCAGCATCCATCTGTAGGCTCTGGCCCTGTTCATTAACATGCATCTTGGGTGATCTGATCACAAGTGGACAGTTTTTAACACTTATGGTGTGGCGGAATACAAATATGTTGTTCGACAAAGTACAAATAGTGGGGTTTTTTTTTTACGAATATTCGTTTCATACAAATATTTTAAAAATTATTTGTTTTCGGGAAGAAAAAAAAAACATGTCAAATACCAACACGCAGGTCAGTTACATCACTATCTCAGTCTCTCTCCTCTGCTCTGCTGTTATGTCTATCAGCAGATCTCAACGAGGGGAGTCACATCCACCTGTTGCATGCGCACATCTTAGCAGGTCGTGACTCTACTTAACTCCCAGCCAATCCAAAATGGGCAAAGAGGCGGGTCAAATGGCTGAAACAAGCCACCTAGTGGCAGGTGGACCTGTCACTCAAGGCAGCCATGTCCTTCATGATGCATAACTTTATGGCTTAATAAATTTTAAGTGGGTGAGTTATAAAAAATTCGACCCCCCTACACTTGTCATGAAAGGGGAAATTAGCTACAGAGACCAAAACCGCTTTTTGTACCAGGCTGTAAACATGTTTATTTCTGCTGTAAACATGGGGGTCTATGGGGATTGACTTGCTTATGGAGCCAGCCTCAAGTGGCCTTTCAAGGAACTGCAGTTTTTGGCACCTCCGAACTGGCTTCATTTTTCAGCCCCGGAGGTTGCCACGTGGTTTACATCAGCGGTAACTTAACACAACTCTGATACAGCTGCCCCTCAGGGCGCTTCTGGAAAGCTGGCCAATCAGAACATGGGCCCATTGGGAGGGGGGCCTTAAAGAGACAGGAGCTGAAACTGCCTGTTAGAGTCAGAGGCTGAAGTGAGTGAACTGTGAATCATGCAAATCTACTCTAGTGGAGTCCCAGAATAAAAACATAGCCCTGGAAATGAGCATAATAAGTCCCCTTTAACTGTTCCACAGACACACACTCAAAGAAGTCAAAGAAGTAAGAATAGAGCCACCAAAATCTCGTGTATGAGTGAGATTGTATTTCTGCTGCTAATTGGGGGGGGGGGGGGGGGGGCTGTGATGATGCCTGCTCACCTAGTCTGGATTTGCAGTTTTGAGATAAGATGTAAAGAAACTCTAGTCAAGTAAAATTTTTATTTTTAATTTAATGAAGTAAATTGCACTTCACTGTGTACATTCATACTTTAGAAGACTTTTTAAATCTTATTTTTCATTTTACTGGTATATTTATTTGAACATTGAAACATAAAGTGCATCACTCCCTGTTCACCAGGATTCACCAGGAAGATTTTTTGTCAGCAATCAGCTTGTTTTAAGTACACATAAAACTACAATAATAACATATTGTATAAATCTGTGTTTTCTTCTGCTCTGTATGTCTTCATGTATTTGTCTTAAAATCCCCACAGTTAGTAATCTGAAGTGCAGACATCATCCATGTGCATGCTGCTGCTCTCATCCTCCTCAGTCAATTAAGCTGCAGGGTGAGAGAAAATAGTGCATTAGTCTGTGTGCAGTCAGACATAAACAGTAGTCAGTTAGTTACAATCAGTTTCCTCATTTTATTTTAGGGCCTGAATTTATCTCATGGTAGGACAAAATGCAGAAAAAAATATTTTCACTCAACAAAGGTTTTTCAAATGTTGACTATGTGTCCACGTGTTTAGTTATACAGAAAAAACATACTTCATAGAAAATAATAAAATGATTATTACTATTATTATTATTACAACAGGACCATGAGAGCATATAAGAGACATTTTCCAGGTCTAACACAACTCCACTGCCACAGATTCAAATTCGTATTATTGCTGTTTTAGCGGGTAGGATTCATATGTGGTGAGTCATTGAGTCTAATTGCAATTTAAACCGTGAATTAATCTAATAATAACCAGAAACACATATCCGTTGTGCTGGAGGACTGTTCAACAGCACAAACCGCTGAAGCTGGGAGTCAAACCTGCTTTCTGGTTAAAGGACAAACAGGACAAACGGCCTCAGACTCGAGTCAAATGAGTAAAAACGCGGAGAGTCGTGGTGCGTTCAAGTTCTCCACTCCGAGAAGTCATTAGTTTGATTGTAATTGAAAAACAGGTCAAATGAACAGCAGAGTGAAGAGTGTTATATTTCATATTCCTCATCAGGTGTCGCTGAGTTTCTGCTTCCTGTGTCTTGAGTGCTGACTCGGATCTACAGGTAGCCTGGAAGATATTAGGAGCAAATACAGCACATTATTGATTAGCTATTAATTCGACAGCAATTCGTTGATTTCACAGAGAGCTCTTCTCAAAGAAGAAACTCCTCACATTGCCAGTTAATCCAGCTTCTCAGAAACAGATTTTTACTTCAGCTCACTGGCAGTGTAACAACCTCAACTTCAGTTGATAAATTAATTCGTAATTTAAATGATCAACTCGTCAGTTTTATATTTTCAGAATTAGATTTTAAGTCAACCACAGGACTGAACATTATTAGTTTGAATCATTAGAAAATCAAAACATTTCAGGTCAAGAATTGTAGTTTTGGAAAAAGGTTTTACCTTTAAAAATATTTTTGTTTTAGTTTTTTTCACGTATAATTATAGTCTTCAACGTTTCCATAAAGGATTCATGATTTCTCTCTCACTTAAACACTGAAGCAGCCAGAGATGATATGCTGTTAAATAAATAAATAAATAAATAAATAAATACCAGAATTCTTACAGCTCTTACAGATTTGGAAAAAAAGTTTTTTTTCCATTCATTTTTCCCAAAAATGGTTTCAAGGAAACACTGAATTGGTTTTAAAAAAACGAAACTATTATTTACTTGGTTTGCAACGGACCTTGTTAGTGATGTTTCTATACTTTATACCTTATTTTATATGATATAATAAATCAAACGTAGTACTAAATGGTGTTTTAGTTTGGTCAGTGTTATAGTGGATTGATCTAAATCATATCATCATCATGAAAACATGAACCCAACCTATAAATTACAATAGAAACAGTTTTTTCCTTTATGTTATCAGAGAGAAATGTCTATAATATTTGCAGACTACAGAATAAGCGTCCAAAATCTCCCAGTGTGTTACATAGATGTGATCTAAATCATCCTGTATATCATATGTGATGTTAGAGGTCGAAATGATGCTAGAAGTAGATTAAAATAGTAACAAATTGAGAAGCGGCCTTTTTCTGCTGCGGTGTCCGTGCAGGAGCTCTCCTCTCCGGGCCTGTTCTTTCCCCGGGCCCCTTTCTCCCTCTCTCTCTCTCTGTCTCCCTCTCTCTCTCTCTCCCTCTCTCTCGTCTTGTCTGCTGAAGGGTGTCTAATCAGGGAAGACAAGCGGCTGACGGAATGACGATGCTTAATTGGCATGGAGTCGTGGGAACGCGTAAACAAACAGCTGCCATTTTCATTTTGCTTGTTTCCCCCTCGTCCCTCTTCCTCATGAATAAAAGCCGCCGCGGAGAAGAAGTGGAACAGCAACCTGGCAGCTGCAGGGAGGGCGAAGGAACGAAGAAGAGAAGAGGAGGAGGAGGAGGAGGAGGAGGAGGAGGAGAAGGAGGCCCGGACTGGAGATTAGCCTCACTTTAATCCGCCCTCTACCTCCTCCAGTGATGGGAGGAAAAACACAGACATACCTTCTGAACAACAGAAAAAAATCTCCTCTTCACATAAAGGAGAACACATTTCCAAGATAAGCTGTGCATGTGATTATCCCTCTTTTATACAAGCATGGATCTGCCCTGCAAGATCCTCCAGAGTCCTGTGCTCTTCAGTGTGTAGTGAATCAATGGAAATCTTATTGTTTTTGTCTCATATGGTACAATATTCTTATAATATTCCTACAATACAAGGCCTGGGGGGGGCGCAAATCTGACCCTTCTTCCTTGTCAGTTAAGAATTTCTATTTGGCTTCAAACTGCTTTAATACAAAGAAAATTACTGCAATAAATATGTAAAGAGTAGATCAAATAGATGTATGAAAGAAGTACAGAGCCAATAAAACTCATACTGAAAAGTTAAAATATGGATGTGTAATCATTTTTCTTATTTCTAATCTTTCCTCAAAAAGAATATTCTTTAAAATCTCCTGGTCATCACTAAATATATTTTTATTATTATATTATTTTATTTACTTATTTTTTTATTGGAGTGATTGATTGATTTCAGTTCTGTACTACATGGAGTGTACAATACATACAACAAGTAATATTACAAATCATAATGAACAGATCCGCAAATTCAAAATTTAAAAAATAATTTCAAAAGACACAGTTTATAACAGAAATATTCTGTTATGAGGGAAAGTAAAAAGTAAGTAAATATTTATTTATATAAAACTCAATCATCAAAAGTTACAAAATGCTTCACAATAAGGTGGGAAAGTAAAACACACAAAAGGAGCAAAACGGATTTGACAAAAAAAAAGCAAAAACATCAGTAAAGAAAATCAAGGGAATATAAGTGAGCGCTGAGATTTATTTTTTTAAGTCTAATAGTGACAAAGAAAGACAGTAAATGCATCATCCCCCCCTTATTTTAAGCCGAGCTTTGGGATCATCCAGTAACTGATGTGAGAGACTTTAACTTTCTATTATATGGACAAAGCAACTCAGATAACACTGTGTAAAGCCTGATAGTTAAAAACTGAAATGTGTGTATTGGATTCTTAACTCCACACTGGCAGCCAACGGAGTTATTCTCTCCCTGAGCTTTACCTTGACGCTGAAATAAAACTCTCTTCATTAAACTGAACGTATCACCTCCAAACACACACAAAACAAGTCAGGGTTCTTTTATGAATCAGGAAGTTGCTGCACAATATCTTTAACAACACCTGAATGATAATAAAAAAAAAAACACATAAAGGAATTGACTCTATTGCCAGTCATAAAGATCGTACAGTGGCCTTATGAAGTTCTTGTATATTTATTTTCTCTCACTGCATCAACATTCAGTGACTTTCTCAGAATATTCCTGTATAGCTCTGCTCGAAATGCTGCGTTTCCACTGACATGATCATAATTTATGGTATTTTGAACCTCATATTTGGATCCACTAATGATTATTTTACTTCTCAAGTTTGTCCACATTGTCTTTTGATTTGAACTGAATAGCTGCCTTTATTCTATATGTTTCTTCTTGTCAACAAATCAGGTAAAAAGATCAAAATCAACACAGTGTTAGTCCGTTTCTCAATACTCTGACTTCCCTACCCAGTCTGGTGCTCTCAGATCCAAGGATTTAAATCTTTGAAAATGCCTCTAAAATACAGTTTATTTATTTAGACTCAGTAATTTTCCAAAAATCAGCTGGACACTGTAGTTTCTAATGACTGTTAGTCAAACGGGTAGAAATACATGCAGTGCATTTGTTGGGGACTATTTTCAGCGGCGGATGAATCCACATTTGATGCTCTAGTGAGTATTACTGGCAGCAGGACGGTGTGTGTGTGTGGGGGGGTTGAGTGAAAGTAAACTACAGTGTGTGTGTGCGTTCATGGTAATGAATGAAACATGTCGACCAGTGCAGCGGTCGACGTGTTTTAACAATGGAGCTCTAACGGCACAGATGAATAAGATATATAAAGATACAAGATTCGACAGCTTTTTTGACACATGCACAGCAACACAGCGGATGGAAACTCTGAAGGCAGAAAAATTTGGCTTCTTTTAGTTCCGATTAAAGTACTGAGGAAAATATTAACAACAGTGGAAAAAGGAGGAAGATGAGAGAGAGGAGTAAGTCAAAAGAGTGTTGAGAATGATGAAAATCATGCAGGCTTTGGGTCATTACACAAGTAATGCTTTTGGATTTTTGGTCTTTTTATGGGATTTGTTGACAACAAGAAAATATAAAATATCACCATCACATTTTTCTTTATTTTAGCTGTAGTCTTCCTCACTTAGGAGTCTTCCTCATTTATTGGTCCAGTGGACTTTAACTATGAGGATGAACAGACTGACATGTTCACATTTACAAATGAATGGTTGTTATCCTGCAGAACTGGCCTTTTAGTATCAAGGTGAATGCGATGGACCTATAGAAGAGCCTGACCTTCTTTACGTGTCTCTTTTATACTGCTGAAGGTTTGAATCAGCCTTGTCAGTTAAAGGAGAAACATGCATTATTCATCAAAATCTGTTAACATGTTCTGCTTACTTCAATCTATAAACCAGCTATTGCAACACATCCTCATAGCAAAACAACACGTCTATTTCCAATGATTCCCTAAACGACATATATGAGTGTTTTCAGCGCCCTCTAGAGGATGGATGGGGACCAGAAGAGCAACCCATGGGACTGTTTTATAATAAAATGATGTTTTATGGTGTTACAACACTGTGGTTAAGGTCTGGTTAGGTTTAGGCACAAAAACAACTTGGTTAGGGAAAGATCACGGTTCAGACATGCGGTGACTCGCAGTGAAAAACACCAGTGAAATACACTCCTTCCTGCAGGGAAAAGCACACCCAAGCTGCGGTTGGAAGCAGGAGTTCAACAGTGGTCTCCTGCAGCGAAGGCCACTTTTTGCCTTTTTTCCATCTTGCTAACTATCTAGTAGGGATGTGCAGAGTATTTGTATTTGTATCTGTATTTGTTGAGGCAGCTAAATTATTTGTATTTGTATTCGAATAAAAGTGGAAAGAGGCTTAAAAATCCTGTTTTAGTTTTTATTACGCTTTTAATTTTAGAAAATTAAAGTGTTACAATAAGTGTTCATGAAGCGTGTGTCAGTAGCTCAGCTTTATCTCTGGGGAACATCCCCAAATCTGGGAGTGATGTCCAAATTAGGAAATATGCGTCATGTAGCAGGTGGATGTGACTCCCCTCACTGAGACCCACTGATAGACGCCACAGCGGAGCAGAGGAGAGACACTGAGATAGTGATGTAGCCGACTTGCACTTTGGTATTGAATCTGGTTTATTTTTCTTCCTGAAAACAAATAATTTTTGAAATATTTGTATGAAACAAATATTCGTAAAAAAAAACAAACCCCCCGCCCCCACTATTTGTGCTTTGCCGAATAATGTATTTGTATTCCACTACCCACCTCCTCCTGATAAGGAAGTCACCTTAGTCACTTCCCATGATCATAATTACAACGGCCACTAGATGGTGTAAAGTTAACTGTAGTTGTTTTTGCTGGACTGAATTTTATACATATACACATTAATTTAATGACATTTTATTGAAAAGTTGAAAAAGAAAGTGTATATCTTGGTGAATAATAATATTTTTTAAATACTTTTAATGTTTTCTTTAGGCAACACTGGCAACTGTACAGTTTTGACGCTTTAATTTGATTCTGCAATATGTTATTCAACAGTTCGGATGAATCTCAGTCTTCTTCTTGATTACGTTCTTAGCATTTCATTTTTCAGCATTTTAATCCCCGCATATCTTATGTTAGACATCCATATAGTGCTGAGCAGACATTAAGATTAAGCCCTGATTAAAAAAAATTTGAATTAATTAATTCTTTTGAAGTTACACATCCCACTGATTGGCTCTTGTAGCAAAGCAAAACATAATTCTGAAAGCAGTTGATCGTCTTCATCAGGTGAGATCTGCTTCGATGGGGTTTCTATAGCACTGGACAAACAGGGAAGCAGAGCAAAAATTCACACGTTCACATAACTGTATTTACAGAGCAAATCAGTAAGGAAGAGAGATATTCTGAGGTTTTGTTTGGTAGCTACATTTCAAACAGCTTTGACACTGCCAACTAATTAGCCCCCTAGAAGAGCCAAAAAGGAGCTGAGAGGATGGTAAATTTCACTGTATTTTCTAGCTGAGTGGCAACCTACAGTCTAAAAACTCTTGATACTATTGTTCAGCCTTGTCCAGGCTTACTTACACGTAAAATTTGTATTTGTGCTTATGTATGTGCTATGCATGCACCAATTGCCTCCTTGACCTTCTGCAGAAATTATGTTTGTATAAAAAAAAGTCAGCAAACATACAGTAGGTGCTAGAAAAATTACGTCTGAGATCATTTTGCATGTTCTACTTTTACAATTGTACAATTATACCTACAAATTATATTTATATTTTAAAATACAAAATGTGTAATAACACGTATACTGTACATGTCACACTTTACTATTAAATATATATTTAAGCAGGCTGTATATACTGTACATAACCACTGACTGTATCTATAAAAAATAACTTACTACACACCTTTGCACTACTTTTATCCCTTATAAAATTCACAAAAACGTTTGTACCTGTATATAGCAGCCCGTCCTCAAATGAAAAAATGACAGTATAGGTCGAAAATTCAGCCGTCAAAAATGACCTATAGTTACATTTGAATGACAGACGCCATCTAGTGGCCGTAGTGATTATGACACTGAGAAGTGAGACAGTTCAGATGACGTCAACATAAGGTGACAAATCCATAATCGGAGGTGGCGGGTTGGGTGGATGATAGATAGTTAGATGGCAAAAAGAGGACTAAGCTGCAGGAGACCGCTGTTTACTTTCTGTTTCCAACCGCGAGTTGGGACAGTTTTTTAAAAACTGTAACTACGACTGATGCCATGATGACAAAGGTCAGCTAACTTTAAGGAAGTAGTACCTTTAACTCGCACCATGTTTCAAGTGATCATTTTAACCCAAACCATGATCTTTTCCAAACCCTAACCAAGTATTTTTGTACCTAAACCTAACCAGACCTTGAACCACAGCGTTGTCACACCATAAAACATCACATTATTGTTTAACAGTGATTTGTAACAGTTTTGGAAAGCATAGATAGAGGCAGCATATTAGAAAACGCTCCTATAGGTCGATGTGGAGTGCATGATACAATCGACCTACTGTATGTGATCGTTTAATTAAGAGGATGTGTTGGTATATAGACATTGTATGTTGTCGTCCAATTTGTTGTTTCTATATGTGTATATATCTATTTTTTCATTTACTTACTTGTGCATACATGTGATATGTTTATATTTGTGTATCTTTGTTCAGTCAAATTCCTTGTATGTGTAAACGTATTTGGCTGATAAATCTGATTCTGATTCTAAATTTATTTACTTGTTCTTCTCCAAAACAATCTCACCACAAGTTCCACTCAGTAGCTGTTGTGGAGCTTTCAGTCGATCTTCCTCAGCAGATGAAGTTGCCAAGTTTTCGCAGCGTTGTAGATGTAAAATTTCCCATGTAATTTGAGCACTTCCATTGAGATGTTTCTACCATTTTATTTGGCTGTTTTAAAGTTATAATGTGTGCGTTGAGTTGGCTAGATATGTGAATTACCATCATGTGACACTACACCTGTCTGTGATGGTGCAAAAATGATGATTGATAAACATCTGAAATCACAATTAAAGGACGGGTTCACAATTTTTTAAGCCTGTCTTAAAACAACAGTCAGGAGCCCAAATGAACATTGAAACAGGCTTTGCTCACTGTAATCAGGACAAAATCTACAGCCTTTGTTTTGAGAAAAATGAAAAAAAGGTAATTTAAAGTTTAGCTGAAGCTTACAAACCATCTGAGTTGATATCTTCCACAGTTACAGTCTTTATAGTAAAAATTCCCTCTTTGTGTCTTGACAGTGTTTTCCAGTTTAGCTGCAGAGAAAGGATCAGAACAAAAAGAGGGACTTTGGCAATAAAGAATTAATCATTGAAAGATATCTACTTGGTTTGAATCATTCCAACAGCTGAAGCTTCATATTAGCTTCAGATAAACTTTTAAATACATATTGCACAGAAGGAGGACTGTGGATTTCATCCCCAATCATTTGCATTGTAAGTGCATTATGAAGGGATCTTTCAAAGGTCAGTATGAACAGAAGGAATAATTATGGCTAAGAGAAACATATCACTAGATACTTGTTTTAGAACGGACTTGAAAAATTGTGAGCCTCTCCTTTAAGTAATCACTGGATTAAAGTATTGAGGGTGTAACTGAGGAGTGAACACAGCTCCACTTCTAGAAAAGTTATAATTGAAGTAATTATAACCTTCAGTCGATCCTGTAGCGATGTGATTGGACAGTGGGTAGAAATGCTGCTCAGTGTGTTTTGCGGTTCACTGATTGTCCTTGAAGAAGCTCATTGGTGGACATGAGAAATGTGTTTGAAATGGAGCCCAATCAACAAGCGGACCCCTCCTCTCTGAAGACAATGATAGGTGGGATGAACGGGGAGGGGCAGTGAGTGGCGCTCTGCTCAGCTGGAAGGATTTAAGGATTTGAGGTACCTTTGATATATTTCTTTGAATGGAGGAGTGTATTTTTTTTTTGTTTCCCAGAGTAGTATAATTGAGTAAGGCAGTAGAGAGAGGACTTGTACTCCTCTGCAGAGCCACAAATTACATCATTTACAGAGTCGCGTTGCTGCTCATAAGAAGAAATGGTGGTGGTGTTGAGGGGGAGTGGGAGAAGAAAGCAATACGTCCACAATTGGGCCAATGAAGCATAGCACGCGCATTCACTTTGCATTTGCCACTTCCGTCAAGATTCTTTGATTTCTTTGAGGCACTGCGGCACTCCTCACATGCTAATAATAGACTTGTCCATCAACTGTCCCCACCCTTGGAGTTAATTGGCGCTGTGCAAAGGGAGCCAGCGTCGCTCTGAAGTCGGCCCGTCATTAGATCAGTGGATGCTGACCGTCCCCGGCTCCCTAACACCCCTCTGTTCTGCACACACTCCCCATCTCTTTTTCACCTCCCCACCTGCTCTCACAGCACGCCTCCTTTCCCTACAGAGCGGACCCTCCCTTTCAGCGTCCCGTGGCGTCTTCTTCAGAATGTCTCGAGAAGGCCGACCTGCCTCCTTTCACATGTACGCCTCAGATGCCGCTGTGATCTCACTCTGACTAGATATCTCTCTAACTCGCCCACAAGAAGAGCCCGGGTGACCGTCCTCGTGCTGCAACTGTGTTTTGTTTTTACCGCCACACAAACATCTAATCACTGCTTGTAACTTTCAAGCTTGTAGTGGTTAGATCTCTGTGTATTCTCCCTTCAAAAGTCTTATCAAATCATTTTTGTCTCTTGTTGTGTCCTTTAAAGCCTTAATTCTCTCTTTAAAGTAATAAAAACATCTGTCTGTGTGGTGAGATAATTTCACTTCACCACACAAATCAACTTGTTTCAACAATTTGCTGGAATCAAGTATAGTTTCTTTTGATTCTGGCGGAGCGATCTGCCTTATCCTACAGACGTGCTTCTCTGGAAAATTCTTGTCGATTTGGATCGGAAGCAAATTTAAATGATTTTACTGCAGTGGGAGAAAAAAAAGGTTTCAAAAAAGATTTTTTTGCAGTTCTGATTGTCTTCTCTATTTTTCCATTTTGCATTTTGCTGCATTAGAAAAGAGGTTATTTGTGCACAGCTCAGCAACACTTATAGTGTCTCAAAGCGCTTTGTAGGCCCACAGCAGCATTAGTTCTCAAACGAGCCCAAAAACACAAAAAAATCAGAAGAGGAAATTCAAATTTAAGGCTCCCTTCTTGGATTAGCCAGGGTTGCAACAGGAGCCGTTGCACATTGACACTGAATGCCAAGAAGCTTGTCATGAGTGTGTGTACATGCAAGCTTTTGATGCATGCAAACACATGTACTGTATATGCATGCAAGTAAGTGTATTCCCAGTTTTTTGGGGTTTGTATTCTAGTTTTCGTGTATATTTATGGGTAAACAAAATACTTTTGCATCTCCACAAAGGTTTGACTGATCTATCATTACCAATATTGGATGTGTTTTCCACAGCAGAGTGAGAAATGAAGCACTTTCAGGCTGTAAATCCTGACAAAAAAAAAAAGAATTTAATGTAATGTAGAATTTTGGTGCCCCATGTAGTGTATCTCATACATCTTTTTAATTATCAACAAATCCCATGAAAATACCAAAACCATCAATGAGTTGATCTACTATGAAGTATTTTGTGTTTCCAAAGGCTGATATATTTTATTGCTCTGTGTCATAGAGCTCCATTGTTGTCCCAAATCTATTAAAAACATGTCAATAAGCCACATCGCTCCACTGGGTGACATGTTTCTTCATTTACATGAACACACACACACTCTGTAGTTTATTCTGACTCAATCCCACACACACCGTCCTGCTGCCAAAAATACTCACATGCGCACCAAATGTGGATTAGACCATTGCTGAAAATAGTCCCAAACAATTTCATTAATGTTTGCCAAACACAAAACAGTGCCCAGCTGAATATTATTTAGCTTTTTAGTAGACATATAAATATTTGTGACCCATTTTTAAAGATCTACGTCTTTAGTGAAGCACGGTAGGGAATTCAGAAAGTGTTGAGAGATGGACTTATGTATTATTGGTTTTTGGCCTTTGGGCTCATCCTATGTATGTGTGATTGTGCTTGTATTTGGATAGGAGTTGTATTACATAATGTATATACAGTATATATATACTGTAGAGTGTGAAAATGTGTGTATTCCTGTTTGATTCTCAGATTTACCATTAGACAATGACTCTGATATTTTCAGTAAGTCAACTCTAAGGACACCTACACTAGCTGGTGATGAACTAATTGTTGGTAACAGGTTATAAAGACAAATTTTGTGCTGAACAATTGAAAAAATAGAATCAAAAGAGCCTTTAAATCATTTTTTCTACTCACAGAACAACATCTCAACAATTATCAGTCAAAAATATAAAAAAGCTTAATCGAAAAATACTGTTGTCAGCCTTCAAAAGCCTGCAGCAACTGAACCCTGGCGTGCTCACACACTTGCATGCATGCATCAGTTTGTGTGTGTGTGAGAGAATAAATGTGTCCTTTTAGGAGTGTATGTGTAAGTCTGTATATGGTTGGGTTCAGAACACAAAACGCCGCCTCATGCCCTCTTTGTCCCCCCTCGTCTGCCCTGGCAGCTCTCCCATGATGCCCCTGCCGCCGGCTTCCTGCCTCTAATGGCCGTCTCTGTGTGCCATCTCGGGAAGCCTGACATCCCCTCCTGAGGCAGAGGGCCCAGCGTTAATGGAAGCCATTGATGGGCAAAGAAAGGCTCCTTTGTGGCGCCGGGGGCAGGCGTGGGCACCCGTTTGCTCACGCACAGCTTCCCCTCCGCACACACTGGGCCGGCCGCTCAGAACTGAGTGCCAACAGCGGAGATCGAAAGACAGGAGCAGCAAAGTGCCCCCTTACCGGGGAAATGGCAGAGAGGGATGGGTAGAGCCGAGGAAAGGAGGGAGGGGGAGGGTTGGTGAGAATGAGAAAGGGAGGGTGGAAACGACAGAGGGGTGAGTTGGCAAAGAGAGGGAAAGCAAAGAGGAAGGGATAGGCCACAGCGAAAAGAAAGGCCAAGAAAGAGCAGGAGAGATTAACCGAATAAGACAAATTCAATTGGCACATAGGAGGAACGAATAAAAAAAGGACCTGAAGGAAATGGGGTACAAACCTTGCAACCAAACACAGAGCGCTGGAGAAAAGAAACCCTGGAGAAAAGGGAAACTGAGCAGGAAAAACAAAGAAACGGAGGTTGGGATCGCCCACGTCAATGAAGCTGGGTGGCCCTGGAGGATAAAAAAACGGTGGCAGGGTGCTGGAGGTCTCCCTCTGCCACTGTACAGCCTGTCAGCCTCTCGCTGGCTCGCTCCCCTTTTAGTGATTTATAACACCTGAATTGTTCTCCTTTAACAGAGTTGTGAATGGGGAAAAAAGAGGGGAGCTGCTGGCATGCCAAACAGTCCCATCGTTATTGATAACCAAACAGATGTGTCCAGTTTGGAATGAACATCTGACGCTAAATCTGGGCTAACGGTTTTTGTTGTCAGGGAAATACTGTACGCTGGCAGCCGGGCGCTCAATAGAGACGTGGGTTTTTTGTGTGAGATATTGTTTTCATTCATCCTAAATAAAAAGCCTGTTTCCTGGCGCCATGCTTTCCAGGTGACGTCTCTTCTTCTGGTCATTGTTGGCTGTGAAAAGGCTTCATCAGAAATCCAAAACATACTTTTCCGATTACATTCATTTAATTACACCTCAGGTTTGAATGCACATTCTGAGGCTTATGAGAAAAAACAAAAGGAGCTGTTGTGCAGGTCTGAGCTTGCTTGACTCAACGTCGCCACCTACTGGTTTGACATCCACGCCATCAGCCACCTCTTGTCTCCCTGCTGCGTAGCACACAGCCTCCTGCATTGTTCAGGTCGCTAATTCATCCCAACAGCTCCTGCTGCTAATTTCCAACAACTGGCAGCATGCCATGGCCGGAAGTTGCATCGTGCACCGCCTGTATCCATGCGCCACCGTGGGAGAGCAGCAAGAAAGTAGTGCCATATTTGTACCAGTATGTCATCTGTTTAACACGCCTGATTGGCTTTCACACCATAGCCTCCTAATTAATATGCAGCGGCCCCTCGCCCCGCCTCTCCCTGCCATGCCCTAAGACAAAAGCGTATTGTGCGAGCACCTCCTGTTTTAATTACGCTCAAAAGGGAGCCGTGTGAGGGTTTTCTGTGTGTGTGTGTTTGTGTGTGTGTGTGTGTGTATGTGTGCTGCATTTATGAATGCATGAGCAATGACTGTGTGTGGGTGTATGCGGCATATGTGTGTATTTGTGAGAGCACTGTACACAAACGTACAGTATTTGCACCGAGGGAATCATAAAACAAGCACATTCATCGTCATGTCATCCTGCACGTATGCTCCTGTGAGTGTGTGTGTGTGTGTGTGTATGTGTGAGTGTGTGTGTGTGTGTGTTTGTGTGTGTGTGTCCTAAAACAAGAAGAATTGTGATGCCATTGCTAGGGGAGGAGCTGACGCTGTCCTATCCCACAGGAGAGGGGAAAAAAAGTGTTGTTGCTTGTTGCCTTTATGCAAATTGGCATCCGATAAAGGTTTTTTTGGGAAAGCCACAAAGAGGGTTTGTGATCCGAGCGCTGGGGAGAATGGGAGAGGTTAGGAGGGGTTATGGGGAAAAGACAGCGACTAAATTCCCATCGGTGTACCCAGAGCCATCATGTTACATTCCGCTTTTCTCCTTTTTCCCCCTTTCCTCTCCCTTCTTTTCATCCCTCTCTTCCTCACATCCATGCCCCGGTTATTAATTTGGTTGAGATTAGTCGCTCGTTAATTAACGCATGCCCCCCATCTTTTTCCTCTCGCCGTCTCTTTCTCTTTCGATTGTATCGGATTCTGGGTTTTTTTTTTTCTCTCTCTTCTGTCTTTTATCAGTAGCCTTCTTTTCTGTCTTTTTCGCTGATGAGAATGAGGTAATGTGCAGTGTGAGGGGAGTAAGACAAGAGGATTGGGTGGGTCCCCCCTCGATTCCCTCAGGGACCGTTTCAAATGCAGATAGCGAGAGTTTAATGACTGAATATGACGGTCTGAACAGTTAAATGAATTCATAATTTTATACCATATGCGCAGTCGAGATCTGGATTCAGCACTTGTGCTCTTTAGATCTCCTCTAAACAACCTCAAACTGATTCCAGGGCAGTTTAGTCCTTATAGATTCAAATTGTTTCACATGATCTCATTAATTTTCTTTTGCAGGACTGAAGACGATTACTGCCTTTACAGAAGTCTGTTATTTCGCAGCTGTATGGTTTAGTGAAATGGAGTCAAGGGAGGACTCATCTGATATGAAGACATACGATGCAGTAAGGTTGAATAACTCGAGTCTAAGGACTTTGCTATAAGTGGATTCGACTTGAAAAGTTTTATATTACAGCCCAGATAGTCTGACATAATTCAGGCTCTCCATATGCTTCTCTGCAAAGCTGCTGTCTTCTTTAAGTGTAAAAAATGGTAAAATGAGCATGAAGTCTAACATCCCTACTCAATTGGCTCACATTAGCTACTCAGTAAGCTTCCATTCAGGTTTACGCACACAAAAGATCTTAGGTCTAAGGTTAAGGTTGAATTAAAGGTTTGAAAAAGGAAGTTTCTCCTGGCACAAATGTTACTGAGTTACATGAGTAGGAATCAAATCCCATGTGCCTGGAAATGAAGGTAAATCCATACCCCTAGCCCCAACCCCTAACCCTTAACCCTAACCCTAACCCTAAAAATCAAACCACTTCCTGTTTCTAATCATGTCTTCTCCAGCTACATTCATCCTTTCATGGGAAACTTACAGTGTTGCTTTTGCTTTTCATGCATGCATTATTTGGATTGGCTGTGACATCACTGAGCAAGGAACCAAAACATCACCATCCTACCGGCTGATAAAGGAAGATGCATGGAGGTCCTAAACACAGCGGACTACTACGCCAGGGTCATCACACTACTCAGTGACGCTTATACATATGAAGCACTAGGCGAGATCCCACCAGTGGATGCAAGAAAAAGGTCATAGAAAATTTACCACAGCTACAGAAGGAGAAAACCATCAATCTTGAACAATATCATAAATTACACCTTGGAGAACCCATCCCATGCATTTATGGGCTCCCCAAGATTCACAAAGAAGGAGTCCCCCTCAGGCCCATTATCAACGTCAACTCAGTTACTTACAACATTGCCAAACACAAATCTACCATCTTAGCCGCATTGGCTGATAATACATCTCATCATATTCAAAACTCCATGGACTTTGTGAACAAGGTTCGAGGATTGAATCTGGACTCAGATGAAACCATAGTGTCCTATGATGTGTCCTCATTGTTTACATGCATCTCAACTATGGAGGCAGTGGAAACCGTAAGGAAATGACTGCTGTATGACAACACCCTTAACAATAGAACCAACCTCAGCCCAGACCAGATTTTCAAACCACTGGACCTCTGTCTGAACATCAGCTATTTCCAGTACAACAGGGAGTTTTACGGACAAAAGCATGGCCGTGCCAGGGGCTCACCAGTATCTCCCTTTGTGGCCAACCACTACATGGAAGAAGTAGAAAGCAGAGGGCTGAACTCCTTCAGAGGAGCAGCACCAAGCCTCTGGTTTAGATATGTGGAGGACTCATGGGTCATAATTAAAACCCAGTAAGTGCAAGCCTTCAGAGAACACATTAAATCAGTGGACAGTAACATCAAGTTCACATGAGAGGATGTCAGGAATAACAGCTTGGCCTTTTTGGACTGTGCTGTTCATACTGAAGAGGACAGGAGCCTCCACATTGTAGTATACAGGAAACTCACACACAGACCAATACTTACTCTTTGACTCTCACTACCCACTAAGCTAGGAGTTATCAAAACACCATTGAGCTGATGATGTACCAGCAAGTAGCCAGGCCCAAGAGAAGGAGCACAAACACCTGAAGGATGCACTTAAAGCTTGTGCATACCTTAACTGGACCTTTGTGAAAACAGACACAAGACCCAGGAAGAACACCAACACTGTGGGTGAAGAAAAGAAGAATAAACGCAGCAACAGAAACTGGTCCACCCGAAAGACCGCACACCCAAACACAAGAAAAGCAATCTAGTGTATGCAGTCCAATGCAGTAAAGAATGCACAGACTTGTATATCAGGGAAATTAAACAAACCATTACACAAACACATGGCTCAACACAGGAGGGTCAACTTCGCAGGTCAAGACACAGCAGTTTACCTACACCTGAAAGATAAGGAACGCTCTTTTGAGGACAACAACTTACATATTTTGGATAGGGAGGACAGGTGATTTGAAACAAGGGTAAAGGAGGCTATCTACGTCAAAGTAGAGAAACCATCTCTTAACAGGGGAGGAGGTCTACGACACCACTTATCCCCCACCCACAACGCTGTCCTTTCATCCCTTCCCAGGAGACTTTACAACCATTCACATTTGGCCTGATGTGACAACTCTGACTGTCATTTACACTTGGCCTCAGGTGACTCCAACGACCCTAACGATTTTTGTTATAATGGTATCAATGATGGAAAAGAAAAGAAATTTCTTTTGCAGATTTTGTACTTATTTAGATAAATGAATGACTATTGTTTTGTTTGGACTCTGGTAATGGAAAGCAGACAGCTACCAGATGACTTGAGAAGCTGATCAGGGATGTATTATGGTCCTTAACCATTGAAGGACTTACAGATGAGCTGACATCATTTAAACTCTTTTCTATGACACACTGGAATCCAGAACAGACACTTTAGAATTGGTGTGATGCATTCAGTTTTTTCTTTGTATGGATCTTTGGAGTGGCACGTCATCTCTTTTCCATACATGTGTGTGAGGGAGACAATCATCTTGTCATCTCTTTCTCTGAGCTGTCCCTGCATTCTCACAGCTAGCCTAGCGTGACTTCCTAGCTGCTCCCCTTCGTTCGCAGCGCTGCCTCGGCCCCCGGCGAGGCCCTGCTGAGCCACATGCTCCCTCAATGGGCTCACTCAATTAACAGGCCATGAAGCCCCCGACCTCTCCCGACCTCCACCGACCCCCTCGAGTCACGCACCTCCACAATGCCTGGAGCTCAGAGGCATGCGTGCGGTGGAAGTGGCTGATTTGGGGGAGCAGGCGGGTGGGTTGGGAGTGGGGGCGGGAGGGGGGGGATTCGGTATGGAGGTGAGAGCGTGAGGGGACGGGTGGTGGTGGTAGGGGGGGTCAGTCAGTAGTCTTTTGTTCTGGTGGTGTCCAGCTTGCCCCCCTTCACCCCTGGTGTCTTTCATAAGGAGTGTGTAATAACTGCCTTTGTTGGTTTTTCCTCTTGTAATGGGTCCAGTGGGAGGCCTTGTTAGTGCGCGGGGTGCTAAGCCAGGGGACCTCGCAGGAACTCTGGGATTAGAGGCTGCCCAATTCTGCCCTAAATGTGATCCTTCCCTGTCACAATGGTCATTCAGCCACCGGATGAATAGGATTTCTTTAGATCATCCTAATTGCAAATGCTTTTTTGTTCTATCTAAGGGTCTTAAATTTTGGGTTTGCTTAGTCATCTAAGGTAGAATTAAAGGCCCAGTATGCGGTTTGAGGGAAGTTAAAGAGAAGTGTGAATTACAGAGTGGCACATCAATGATATAATGACCTCAAGGAATTAAAGTAATGGAGACCCTTAAAATGAGGAAAGCTGCTTATTAAAGTAGAAAGTGGCAGGACAGGATTTAATGTATTTTTAGATTTGTGATGAGACACTGAATGTGTTCCTACTTTTAATTTTTAAGGCTTTAATTTAGGCAAAACACGTTTCTTAGTGTTCAAAGTATCTACAACTTTCAATACATTTTTGTGCCTAATTTGGTAACAAATTAGGGACTGTACAAAAATTATTGTGTTGAAGGCGATGGCTGACCCTTATGGTTCAATTTTTAAAAAATCAGGGCCTTTCCCAGCTTTATTAAAATCTTCAATAGACCCTCCCCTTAACTTAGAAAGAGACTTTAACACCTTCCCACCTAATATCTAAAATAAATATAACAGTGTTGATTTGACAGAACTCATTCGATCTTAAAAACTTAAAGTGCATAAAGATTTTTGAGCTTAATATGTAAATTGAATTGTAATTTTAACACTATCCACCAAATTTCTCGTGAAAAATATGGCAAATGAAGAGCTGAACAGTTATCACCACTGTCAGTGACTAAATGAACCGGGCACAGTTAGCAGCTCTTTGCAGCTCAAAAAAAGGCTGAAATGAAATAAGTCCAGGTCTGAATTTCTTTCCCAGTACACCCTTGCCTCATAATACATAACCCTCCCCCTTGTGTAACATGTCCTTCCTTCCAAATAATTTCCATACAGTCCCTAAAGATAATTTGGTAAAAGCATCACAACAATGTATATGCAGTACACAAATTATGTAAAAAATTCAAAACCTCCTAAAACGTATAATTTTAAACACATCTCTGTATATAATTTGGGGCAATGTCTGCTTAAAAAGGTCAAAAGATGTGTTTAGGAGAGAGTATCTTTTACCATGTGTTTCTATAACTGTAATCATAAGGGGAGGTCCAGGCGTGGCAGGTCGCACTCTGCTTTCACACGCGGGATTTGTCGACCACAGGCCAGCTATGAAAGAGGCGAACATTTGAGGGCCCCGAAATGAACACTGCCACTACTTTTGTTGATTTGGCATTCACAAGGCTAGCCATTTTTCAGGGAGGAAATTCAAGTGAAGCACTCCCAAGTACTCGTAGAGCACTGAAGGCAATTTCCCCTCAGTCAAGTGGCTGAAACCCTCTCCAGCTGAACAACTTCCTGCATTTACTCAGCACCCCCCACCGACACCCCTGCTCCATCATCACCCTGCTTAGCTGGCATCAGTCACAACCTCTCAGCGGGTCACTGCTCCTTCCAGAATGGTGACGAGGGGGCTACGACCACGGCTTTGTTCCGGGATATAATCTGGAACTAAACTAAAAACATAGCACTGAAAATCACAGCCGGAGCCCCAAAATGTAGCTTTAAGTTTTGTGTTTTCTTTACGTAACATCTCATGGACTGTTTTCTGTTCATAGCTGGCACCTATGCAACTCGAACAACACAGCAGCGTTCCCAGATTTCCATATTTTTCAGTGATGATCATCAACATGTTGACAAGTGTTGATTGGAGAGTTGATGGGATGACTGTTCAAAACTATAATAAGTGCTAAATTAACTCTGATGAGTGTGCACTTCCAGATGCACCGCAGACGTTTTGATATTTATATTCTGAGTGCAATTTACACAATTTTGCTGTGAAGGATCTCAGCAAAAACATAAGCACATGGAATAATTATGCAATCAAAAGATTATCCCTGCATCTTATGCAAAGAAGATGCAGAGATATGAAGTTATGAAGTACATTTACTGGAAAGTATATACAGTTATGAGACTTAATACTTTTATTCAATTATAAAAAGGGGGAAATTTTACTTAATTTCTGCTTCAAATAAAAAAAAAAATCATATCATATCCTTCAAAAAGTTAAAGCCATATTTTTTAGCAAGAATATTATGAATTTTATGAATGTCACCACACCTACTTTTTGACATTTTGGTTCTGATTCTGGGGCATTTTGTGGTCAAAGATAAGGTTTTCTTTAGGGTTAAGGGTAATAATAAAAGACGTTGACACACTCAATGATAAAATGATGCATTTTTGTACAAATGACTATGAATCAGTATCTGATGTCCTGTCAGTGTGTCAGATCCACACAGTGGTTTTACCCTCTGCCCTATTACGGCCTCCACAGGGCTGAGAGTGGGCTGAGCACTCCCACAGGGGACCAGGAGGTCCTGAGGGAGCCTATTAACCCATTATGTTCACCTCCAGAGCAGTGTTAAGGACAACAATCACATACGAGCTGGAGGCTGAGCCACAGGAGGCTACAGCTGCTTTGAACAATCCTGTGTAGCCTGAGGCGCTGATCAGCACCATTCCCATGCCATGCCTTGCTCAAGGGCCACATGTGGAGAAGTAAGGTGATGGCTCAAGAGTGTAATATGACTTCTTGGACTTAAGTGTGTCATTCCATCAAAGGAAAGTCAGAAATAATGTATAATTTATGTATAATCAGGCAGGGTCATAGCAGGATTTTACAAATACTAGGGTCTTTTTCAGGGTTTTTAAGAGTTTGCTTGCTGGTTTGAACAAAAAAATGAAACAGTCGGCTTGCTATAAGACTACTATTTAACTATTATCATTTCCAGACACATGCTTAACAAGTGAAAGGGTTTTATTCTTTTAAAATGTTACAAAAATGTGTGCATTTAAGTGAGGAGAGCAGGCCCCATGAACCAAAGCAGATGTTGAAATACTGCATATAAGACATTTTTTTATTATTATTAATCACATTTGGCATCTGTGACCATTTCCTTTCAGCCACACCAAAAAAAAAAATGAAAAAAGAAAACGTGCTTATGACATGGTTATATGAATTATATAAACCCATGTACACCACATCATACGTAATTCTGCAGAAATCAGCAAAAATTGATTTTCCAAACCTGATTTCCACGACAGGATGAAAAAACATCCATACTCCCCAAAATACAGAGGATATGACTTCATTGTCATAGCTTTGATGGTGTAATCAATTGATATGATGTTAATAATTCCTATTTATTTTAAGATTGTATTTAGAAGTTGTGCGGGTGCAACTCACACACATGAGTGGGGTTATATAAACTTATTTTAATAGCTCTACCCCAAATCATAATTTAGGTCAAACTCAGACAACAATTTGTTCTGCAGCCTTTAATTACTTGTAATTATGCAGTTATTATAATTATACAAGCACACTACAGAATATATCTTAAGCAACAGAAATTAAAACAATTAACATGAAGATTTCACCCAATATAATGATAGCTGTTGTACAAGCAATAAATACAGTAGACCACAAAAAGATTTCTATTTATATATATCAAGGCCCTCAACATTTTGCAAACAAGCCCATCTCTGGAAGACATATTAGACAATAGAATAATTACCATAATCATGATTATTTTTCTCTGCATTTTAATTAGCCCTATGAAGCTCAATTAAGCTCTTCAGTACGGGCGCCTATTCAGTAAACAGCTGTCCACCTGTCTTCTCGTTCCTGGGAAAAGACTGCGGCGCCTGTTCACGCCGAGGTACCATCATCAAATCGGGTGGGGGGGTCAGACGAGGCCCCTGCAGCCTGCAAGGGGCCCTCGATATGAGAGGCGCTTAATGCCTTACAGAGGCAGCTAAACAGGAAGGACATCATTAAGGTATGCTGAAAGCTTGCTTACAAACTAACTTGAATATATGAATATAAAAATGATTAAAATAAATAGTTCATGATGTGAAATTGTAATTGTAAGATAATGAATATGTGGTGTAGAAAAAGACGGTTGTTGGCAAATAATGTCATTTACTGTAGGTGTCGAAGTTACACTGATACACTCTCATTCAAAAATAGTAATAGTATAATAGTCCTCAAATATAAGACAACTCCCCACTTTTTCAAATGTAATTTCCAGATTAAAATATTGTTTTATACTTGGGCCAATATGGTTATGTGTTTTCTGGTTTTGGTACTACAGTTCCCATCATGCTTTGGGTGATTCAAACACAGTAGTAATGTCATGTTGCCATGGAGTCGGCGAAAGAACGGTGACTCCAAATTTGTTTACATTTTACATCAGATGTCATGCTGCATTAGCTGCTAGCATTTCCTGTTTGCACTGTAACCCTGGAAACAGACAATAATCAAATTAAGTTCTTTTAATACTGAAGAAAAAGTGTGAATTTGATGATTGTGAGACAACATTTGAGGTTTTTACATGATTTTATGATAAGTAGATTTACAGAGGATTGTTGGATAAGTTGTGGCGATTCCAGCAGAATATCTGTGTCATTGGTCAAACATTCGATAAAGTATAAGTTAGTGAGGGAATAACTTAGTAGTAGTTACTCAAACCAGTTTTTACAATACTTTTGAGTATTTGCATGTTTCTATTATTTGCTGTGTCAAGCTCAGAATCAATCCTGTGAAGTCTGACTATCTGACAACATAAGACAAAGTGACCATATAGTAGTATAGGTGTATTTTAAAAGAATGGTTTGTTGATGATGAGTCGTCCTCTTCTTACTCCCTCCACCCCACCTCAGTGGCATTAATCAGCCCTCATACTCAGGCCTCGAGGAGACCATATCTAACAAGGACACCCGCTTTCTTCGGCTGTTTGATCCCCGAAAGTGAAACTGTGTTAATTACGCAGTGAGAGACAAACCCCATCTGGATTGGAGGCATTAACCCTTTCCGCTGTGATTGCAATACAGTCATTAAGCTTTTAAGAAAAAAAAAGGACTAATGATGACCAGCCTTCATCATAACAAGTAGAGACTTGATTGCACTGCCACTTGCCTCTCGCCCACCTTTTTAAAAATGACTAAATCATTATAATATAATTTTTCATTGATTATTTCACTTTTCATTCAGCCCTCATTATAACACATTATTATACAGTTTAATATTAAATACTAAATGAGACACAACACACTTAAACAATTTATTTTTTTGCCAAAAAATAATCCAATATTGTGATTAAAAATACTTTCAATTCACAGGAATGTTTTTTCAAACAGTGACTGCAGCTATTATCTGCAACCAAATACACTTAAGCCAATCTCAAAATATTTTGATGGTTGTCTAAAAGATCCGACTTACAAATAATGTAAAGGTACATAATTGAACCAACAGTGACATTTCTATCTAACTAATCATATACAGTTTAATAAGAAAAAATGAAATAACAGAAAATCCCAAACCTAGGAGGTAATACATACATAAAAACATCATTATGCCTCTGCATTGTTTTGCATGAAAAATCCTTTATAATCCTTTAAAATTTAAAAAAAAAAAAGTTGTAACCTATTTTCCAATTTCTGTTTCCCAACAGTGACTCAGTTAGTATTGAATGCAGGTTTCTGGCTCCAGGAGAGTCTGTTTGTCTTTGGTTTGAACTGGCTGCTGAAATTAAATTCTGTAACCATGTCTTGGCCTGGTTTAGGGGACAATTAGACACCATCTTTCATCAAATAGACACATCATTTCCCACTGCACCCTTTTCACAGGCCCGTAGCACAGAGTAACGTAGCTCTAGATCTACCTCTAGTGGTCAATGCTGTCAATAACCTATGAAAAGGGTTTTTTTTTAAATTAAAAAAATGTGAAATTTGACTTGTAAAAACTGACATTTGACAGCTGATTGTCAACACAAGGGAAGATATGAGTACATTTTTTTTTTTACAACCTACAGGGTGAAGTCTCAAGTGCTAGGATGTTAAAACCTCAGAGTGTGTGTGTGTGCTGTGCGTGATTGTGCCTCTATTTGTCTGTGTGTGTGTTTAACTGTTGAGCTTCTCAGACTCCTCCGTCCTCACTGTGGTCAACTGGTCCTCGTGACACTCCTCCTCTCCGGGCACCTGAGAGACAGACGGAGAGTAGCGAATGAGATAATTGAGTTTCTAGACTTTCATGACCTCATCTGGTCTCAGACATTCCTCCATTTAACCAGACTAAACACAGTCTAAATTGTCGCTTTTCAAGGTGCTCACTAATACCTCTTCCCTGGTTTTATATCATTAATTTTCTCATGGTGAAATGTCTCTAAATGCCAACATCCTCCACGTCTCACTGAAGCGCTGCATGTACTGTACATTCATCCTTTTTTCCCCATTTTCACATGTTTATTAAAAAGATACGACTGATAAAGATTAAATTGAAGTTAAGGGTGGAAAACAGCAGCACTCAGTTCATTGTTGACATCAAATAATGTATTGTTAGATGTCATTCTTGCAAGCAGAGGACACACAATCAATCAAATATTAATAGAAAAACAAATAATAAAAAAAAAAGAACAAAACAAAGCCATTTTAAGGGGTTGTGAAAATATTTGCTCAGTACACTTAGACATACATTTGACCTTCATTTATCTTTAATTTCCTAAAATGAGGCATTTATGAATACACAACTTAAAGATTGGACTGATTCCACCTCTGTTCATTTTCTTTCTAACAAAAATGAGAAAGTGTCTCATTAGTATTAGTAAAATTATCTAATAAAATAATAAAAAGAGGCATTAATATAGTACATGTAATTCTACAATGTGCATCTATATATTTACACACATATGTACCTGTGTGTCCAGACATTTGACTGGTACTATATATATATTTAAAAAAAAAAACTGACACGTTTTATATTGCATTGTGAGATTGAATGGGCGATTTAAATGACGTCATCCCCAAAGTTATAAAGGTCTGACGTCATCCAGGAGGGTTTCTGTTCCTATAATCCACCTGGTTGATCACATCATGAGATGGTAAATTGCTCCACCTGGTGGTCAGACGGCGCTACTGTCTCATCTGACAGCGTTCAGCAACATCAAGGTCACTGACATCCAACTGTTGGTGCGACGCTGCCATCTTGTGGCTGTTAGACTAAATGCTCTTCCTAGAAAGTCCAGGTGATAAATACTTCATCTTTTTACTCTTCAGTTTGACAGGTTTAGCAGAAGTCCATGTAAAGCACAAGTTTGTTTTTTCTTTTTATAATAAAGCCCTAGTAAGTTTCCTGGAAAGAATTATGTAATTTGGTACTAATTATAGGAAGCATAGGGATTGATTTATTATCAAATACCTTATACTTCATATGCCCGTAGACAGATTTAACAGTTTTGCATGTTCATCTGACCTGACTTTTATATGAAATAGTTAATTGAAAGTGCACTAACTGAGCACTGACTTCATTTTCCGGGCAACTTCTTGCAAATTAGTAGGAAATAAATCAGAATTACATCAACATAAGGTGAACTGACCTCCCAGTAGATGCTGTCCTCAAAGCAGATGGTGTCAGGAGGAGCACCGAAGACGGGCAGCTTCAGAATGAACCCTAACAAAAGAAAAGAGGTGTTGTTATTTGTAATGTGCACATTAAAAGAGAGCAGGACCAGTAAAAATACAGTATCAGCAAGTATCTTTATTTCTTGTTTCTTGATTTGTTTATTATTATTTAGTCTTTTTAAACCTGGTTACTGATCTGCTGCATGTATGCACAGATTTACAGTAACCCAGTTCCCTGATTACCCACATAAGCTGGTTTCTCTGAGTAACCTGGTTACTTATCTACATGTAAACACACTGATGTGTCCCCTTTTAGCAGCTGCTAACATACTTAACATGAAAATGTCTTTAGTTCTTTCTCACTACCTTCTACCTTCTCCTACAGCCTGACAAAAACAGCGGAAATCTTGTTTTTCTCTCAGTTATATTAGAGGAATTTATAACATTAGCACAGAGAAATATAGTACTGCATAAGGCATTTTAGACTACATAAAAGAAAGAGTTGATTTTACTGTATGTAGCTTGTCTGTGTGTCTGTGGGATGGGCGTTTCTGCATTTTTAAGTAAAGCAAATTGAGTTTACTAGTAATTAAATGAGCTATATATATATATATATATAAAACCACCTTGCCCATTTAGAAAACCTAACCCACATACCACAGGTATATGGTTCGTTTTATGAGCTCTGTTTTTATGATTTACATTAATGAGTTAGCTGATGAGAGCATTTTCTGCTCAAAAACAGAAATCCTACCAGCAGAGACAGTTAATTATTGAGCCAGTCATTGGTGTTTATTATTAACCCAGTCAACACTTGCCTGGTCGTTATGTATAAAGGGCATTAAAAATTTTTACTTTTTTACATTTTAATCAAATACTGATTTGGTGAGTTACAGGTAAAAAGAAATGTCTAGGCATCTAAGTTAGTTTTGGGTAAAAATTAGTTTGCAAATTACATTTTTAAGTTGTTTTAACAGCATTTCATGGACTGTATTTCAACATGGTTTCATGACCTCCTTTGCATTGAAATGCATTAACTTAGATGCCTTTGAAACAGTCAGATGTGTCAAATCTTCTAGAAAAACCTACAACCAACTTTTGCTGTTTTAACATTTTTTAACTTGGAAATCACCAATATCAGTGCTTAGATAGGTAACCCTACTGTGCGTTCAGTTTAAGAGTGTTGTGAGTTATCGGAATAACTGAGGAAGACGTGAGACCTACCGACAATAAGTCCTCCCAGCAGGGCCATGCCCAGGGTCACAGCCAGGGAAATGGCCTGTCGAACACCCTGGAAAGATGCTTCTACCTCTCCGCTTGCCACGTCAGGGAACACGTCTTCCATACTGAAACACAGCGAACACAGACAACAGAGAGTCACTCTTTACTGAACAACTCAAATAAAAATGAAGCACAGGCATGACAAGATTCACCTGGATGCCACATACAGTACACAAAACAACAGACTTTATATTTCACTAAAACCACAGATTTACTGTCTGTAGCAGGTGCTTGCATGCTGTTTTTGCGTTAAATAAGGAATGTCAGAAAAGCCTGAGGAAAGCTGAGATCTGTCAGTGGAGTCAAAAGTGATGTTATCGCCTCTGAACACACTCCTGCAGTCAAACCCTCACTGAGACGATCTCATTCAAAGTGGCATAAGGGAAAAATGTGGAAATTCAGGACAAACCACTGCCATTGTTTTTGCTCTCTCGCCTGAAAACAGTCGAGTTACGGCTTGTTGAAGTTAACTTGCACACTGCATACAGACTAGCTGTTATCACTGCTATCACTACTAATCCTTACTAGCATATACAGTACTTACAGTGTGTAGTTTACAAAGCAGAATCCTTAGGCGACTCTGAGTCAACTAAGGAATTATTTATTGAACACGTATGCTCCAATTTAAACAGTGCTTTGCTTTTGCAATTATATACATACACAAATTCAAACTTTGCTGTCACAATCTTATGATCTTAACTACTGAGAAGCACTACTAAGAAGATAAGTGCAATGTTTTATTTGGAGCATGTTATAAAAATTAGAATTATACTGTGATTAGATGTCTTAAAACCTTACTATGTGCGTGTTCTTGTTTTTGCATGTCATGATGAATGTTCCTGTTTTGCTCTGCAAAATTGTAGAAACAGCAAACGCAGCAGCTAAGATTAACAACGGGAGGCCAGTGCATAGGTTAGAGGGAGTCAGGAGGGAATAAAGGTCAGAGACAGGTCAGAAGGGAGTCATCTTGATTTAAGGACCTTCAGCTGGCTACCAATTAGAGAACTGAGAAAATGTCACGCCGTTATCTGTGGAATATGTCTGTAGACATTAGGAGAAAGCTGAGACGCCCATTTGTAAGGTATATAAACCAACTGTGAATGCTCTATGACGAGCCTGTAACCCTGTTTGTGTATTGCACTGTGAAACGCTCCTTCTTGTACAAGAAAATAAATTCAACTTAAACTTCGATACTTCGGATCCAGTTTCCATTATTTAAAATTCATTAGGAAGAAATTCTTTTAACAGAGCAAAGATTTTTTTCTCAGCCAGTCTTACTAAGGCTGTCTGTGGTGTACTGTTGCAGACATCAGGTGTTTTTTGGCAATGACAGCATAAATGAAATGTTTACCCTTTCCCATAAACGTCCTTGGTTGCGACGGCAGCAGTGACCGCTCCCACGATAGCACCCAGGACGCCAGGCATGCCGTGCAGGTTGTGAACCCCGCAGGTGTCTTGGATCTTCAGCTTTTCCTCCAGAATGGGCTGAAAGGAAGAAAAGAAGGAGCGAAATGCAACATTAAAAGGGCTATAATTCATTTTTACTTTATTTTATACCATTTGGTGAACACTTTTATCAACAGCACTTTACAGTTTCATGAACACCAATATTTTTAATAACAGTGACTCTCAGTGGAAATCCCACATCAGCCCCCCTTATCTGTATTCTCTTTGATATTTAAATGTGATATCAGGGCACTGAGTGGTAGATTGTGTCAGGTTTGATTACGGTGGTAATAAAATGTATGACTATGTCTGCACTCTAAAATATCCCAAATCCATTAATACAAACAGGCTTTCCAGGTGCACTGCTGACATTTTCTTTTGATTTTTTCCCTGTTACCATTACAATGTTATTAGATTTGACCATTTCAGAGCTATTTGACCGCAGTCAACATGGAAACCCTGTCAACACTAATAGACATCTACACTCTAGATATTTTTTTACAGCTTAGCTGAAAATTCATGGTTTAGTCAGGAGTCTTTTTTGTCTTTTCCCCCTCTAATGTGTACAGCATCTTCAATCACTCAACCATAAACCATCTAAAATGGTGAATCATCCTTACTGAGAGGAACTTGTAGCCCAGAACAGAGATGATGCCAGCCAAGAAACCAACAATCATGGAGCCAAAAGGTGTCAGCATCATTTCACCAGCTGTTCCCGCTGCGACGCCACCGGCCAGGGCAGCATTTTGGATGTGGACCTAAGGAGGAGAAAAGGGTATCAAGACTTAACGTACTACATTTTTACTTAATTTTATTTATGCATTTTGCAGAATCAGAGGGCATGTTAAACAATAAGATGCACCAAAAATATAAATGAAAAGTTAACTGAATAAATAGTGTATTTTTCTTGCAATAGCTACATATAGCTGCATTAAATCATGCATGCTGCACATGTTGCACATGAATGTTGCACTTCTGATCTCATCCAAAATCACAGATGGGCTCAGTCACAAGTATGACAGACCACAACCACTTGTGTTGTAAAGTAGCTTTGCACAATAGTACATACAATAGTGAACAGCTACACTGCACAATATAGGGACAGAGCATGCAGTGACCACTAGAGGGCAGTGCAAGCAGAACTTTAAGCCTGGATGGAGTCACACCTTAAAGTGGCTATAATTAATGACATGACTACTTGCATGTGAAAGGGGTTACTTGTAGAGAATTAGCACCCAAATCTGCAGTTTTCCACAACTTTATAAATAAACAACTGTTATCTAAGTTAGCCATATCAACTTAAAAAGTGGTGATTTGTTAGCTTGTTTCTTCTGCCCCCAAGTGGACAAAACATTAGTTATTGCAGGTTTGAACCTCAGTGCACTGAGCCAAAGACCCACATCACGAAGCTTTGAGCTCTTGCTAAAAGCTGCTGAAATGTCAGCTAAGTTTTAGCAGCTATTTAGCCTAGCTGACCATCAGTGGAATAATATTTGTGCACCATTTCTGAGTGTGCAATGCTGTATGAGTACATATTTTTTCATATTTTGAACACATAAATTCTACTCTAAGACAGACTTAGAGTACATTTTTTAAAAACTCATCCCATGCTTTGAAGTTTAATATTGTATGTTTCTGATGGGGTTTTTTGTCTTCAATTTGATTGCTAATTTATTGCGCAGAGAGCCAATTCTTGTGTGGTCAAACTACACAATTTAGTCGGGATGATCATTTCTCTAAAAAGTATAATTTATATCTGCACATGAAATTCTCCATCATGCACTTAAAAAAGAGATGCACATATATTTCCATGACCTTTCAATCCAAATAGCCAACAAGTTTGTGGAAGGATAATCAGGAAAGATAAACAGAATTGCTATAACATTTAAAACTTTTTTCTTCTGGTGTCTCAAAAAAACTGGAAAATGGAAGCATAAATGGATCTGACCAGCTGTAGAGGAGAGCAACAGAAAAATGTACATAACAGGTAATTAGATGAGACTTTCTGTGAGCATGAGTAACTTTCCAAACAATAACTCTGTTTATAACATGTTGCACTCTCTTTCACACCGTGTGGAGTTGATTAACTTGTCTTTACTATCAACATGCTAAATGGTATGTCCACTCCTTTGTCAGGTTACTGCGTTGCATCTCTGTTTGGTTTGATTACAATCAGCGCAGGAATGCCTCATCTTGATTTTAGTTTGATTTACTGTTGACAGCTGAGCTTGACAGGGCTGATACAATGTTTAACTCACATGAGCCTCCATGTGACATGGCCGCAACTTAAATATTTTGTGGGGTGTGTATCTTCAGGTGAAACATTGGCATCACATTTTATCTTAGTGACTATATCATGAGTTTCAATCTCTGAAAAGCTCAGATTCAGCAGGAAGTCAGCAGAGTGAATCATTTCTAGCCTGTTCCCCTGGGTTTCTGTCTTTACTCAAGCCATTCTGTGTCAATGAGTATTTATCACACAGTCTGCTGTCAGGGTGCAATGATTTGACCTCTTCACCTTTCTGAATACTTAGTGTGTTTATGTTGATGGTGAACTAGGAGCTCAGTTATCTTCTATTTTCTAGATAAATCTATAAAACTGAATGCTTACTGGATATTGTAAATGAATTAACTTTAGTTGAAAGTTTTCGCTCTGATAGTTTTGCAGATAGTTTAGTTTAGTACACATTTTGACTTAATCACATTCTTAAAGTTAGAGATTTAATTCTTGATTTGATTTTGAAAAGTGCAATTTAACTCAGCAATGATTATCCAAAATGACCCTGTGTCCTCACCATATCCAGTTTGCCGTCATGGGCTGTGAGCGCAGACATGCCGTAGGTGGCCAGAGTACAAGCTGCCAGGGAGTAGTAGGTGTTCATGGCGGTGCGGTGCTGGTCGTCTCCGTGAGCCGTGATGGCAGAGTTGAAACTGGGCCAGAACATCCACAGGTAGATGGTACCTAAGTGGAGACACAACAGTTTAATACTACAATTGTGATTCAAACTGCATTGGGAAATTCCACATATATAAGGCCCAAACAGCAGTGAGGTGCAACTGTAAACTGCATCATTTTTACCAACCAGTCTGTGAGGTTTCATACCGGGAAGAAAACCAAAGAAGTGAAAAAAGACCAAGACCAAAATTTTATCCTCTCTTTAAAGTCACAGCCATCACCAGCACTAATTTTTTTTAATGTGCATTCACCAGGCAGCTCATGTCAACAGAGCATGTAGCAATCACTAGAATGCAATGCAAGTAAGAATTTTTAGCCTGGGTGTAGTTACTCTTTGAAAAAATAATGTACTCTGGACAGTAAAAGGTCTTTTGTTTGACAGGAAAAGCTCCTGCATTGGGAGATGTTTACCGATCATGGCGAACAGGTCAGAGTGGTAGACTGAGCAGTTCCTGTGTTTGCTCTTGTCCAGGTTAGGCCGGTACAGGACCCGGGTCACCATCAGGCCGAAGTAGGCTCCAAATGTGTGGATGGTCATGGAGCCACCAGCATCCTTAGCCTAAAACAGGTAGTTCACAACGTGTTTTAAGACTTTATGTCTAGTAGTAGAGTTGATGAATACAGATGTAAGTAAATATACGGAGCATGAAGAATTTTAGACCACAATCAGATGCACACATTTGATGAAGTGCTTATCAACTTTGGCACTGATTGGTCTTTGCTTTGCTGTTTTGCACTGCATGTGTTGCTGCTGTTTTCAAAATCGATACATCGAATCTTCTTACAGTCAGTAACTCACCCCCAGAGCAGACAGCAGAATGAACTCATTAACAGCAAACAGTGTGACCTCGAATATCGCCATGACCAGCAGCTGGACTGGGCTGGTTTTACCCAAAACAGCTCCGAATGAGATCAGTACAGAACCGGTGCAGAAATCAGCGTTGATCATACTGAAACAGACAGAGTTTGAGAAGAGACGTTATTGCATTTACTTGTGAAGGGCATGGACAAAATAACAAAAACACTTTATGATACAATGCAGAGTCGATAAAGATGTTCTGTCAGAGGTGCTGCTTCGACTTGATGGTTAGTTTTGAAGTTGTACTTTGTACTTCAGTGTCTTGGTATCTTGTTTTTAGTGTATATCATTTTTGTGACATTTCATCTTGCCACACAACTTCGTTTTGGTTTTGGGACATATTCAGCAGCTATTCAGGCAGCAAATACTGTGAATCACAATGACACCAACACAGGTGAAAATATAAATATATATAAATAAATACAGTTTATTATCTAATGGCAGTTCGTGCAAGATTGAGTTGATCTGAAAATTTAAAGGTATGGTAAACAACTTAAAGGCAATCAAAGATGCCACATTTTCATTGGTTGAATTGTGGATACATAAGCCATTATCACGGCAAAATTACATTTAGGTAATCACAAAACTCAAAAATTGATCACCAAATTGAGTATACACCTCTGATTGTCTCTCAAACTTGCTGTATACTGTAAGTCAACTGTTTCTACATTTACTTCAACCTTTTTTAAATTTCTGTTTTCAAAATGTAAGCACGTTGACCTGCATTTCTTGTAAGAAAACACTATAAGTACAAGCTTGGTTGACTGATTGATGTAGTAACACTCTGGACTTCACCTAATTGCCATTCGGTTTGTGTTCATAAGGCATATGATAACAGTCAAATTGTCATGTATGTTGACTTTCCAACACACTTCAGGATGTGTGCAGGCATGATTTGAAGTGTAACAAAAAGAACTGATGGATAGGAACATGTAGGAGTGGTTTAAATATTTTGCATATTCACTATATTTTTTATGTGTGTGTCTGTATGTGTGGCAATTCATACACGCATGTTTAGCACATACCTTTCCACCCCAATGTGGATCTTGCCTCCATGCATGCCGTGGAAGAAGCCCTGCATGAGTGTGGCCCACTGCAGGGCAAAGGCAGCAATCAGGAAGTTGAAGCCCACACTGCTGAAGCCATAACGCTGCAGGAAGGTCATAAGGAAGCCGAAACCAATGAAGATCATCACATGCACATCCTGGAAACCTGCACGAGGTAGAAAACACCGGCTAAGATTATGGGGATCCTAAACCTGGAGGGCCAGTGTTTAGTGTTAATTGTGGCCTTCTTTTAACGTTGTGGAGAGCCTATATCGACAAAGATTGCTGGGGGGGTTCAAAGGACATTGACAAAAACATAAAAGATTAACTAGACTGACATACTAATGACACAAAAACAGTATATTTAAGAAGTTTCTGGGCAAGGTATAATACTGAAACCACACTAGTTTTTAGACTTTTGTTCAAATCAAAATCACACAGTGAACATACAGTGTGGAGTTCCACAAGGTTCAATTCTGGGTCCACTACCTTAAATTTATACTTTTACCACAGCTTTATTGTGTTGCCATTAGGGAACATCTGTAAGCACAGTAATAATTTTCACTTCTATGCAGATGACACTCAACTCTCTATAAATGTTGCATTTTATTATCTATGAGCCCCATTTACTGCCCTGAAAACGGTATCTCTAACATCAATCTGTGGGTGACCCACAATTAAAAATGTAGACTATCTCAGTGTGTTACACCTCAAGTCATTGACTCTGAGGCTATTACTATTGTAATTATCAATTAATCTGTAGATAATCGATAATCAACTTTTTGATTAATTTAAAAATTGTTTATTCTATGACATTGCAGAGCCCATAGTGACATCTTCAGATTGCTAATTTTGGTCCAAAACTCAGAGATATTTAATGTACAATGATATAAAACAGATAAAAGCAGTAAAAAGCAATACATCCTCAAATTTCAGAAGATTTTTGTTTGTAACTTTGTATTCTGAGCCCTGTTTGTTTAGTGCTGTTCGCTCAGTGTGCATATGTTTTAATTCTGCCAGGGGACTGCACATGAAAATTTGCTCTAAGGTAACTGGTACAATATATCAAACGGTAAGATTTATGTTAATTATAGTACGTGATTCCCTTACAAATAAAATAAATAATGAAAATGATGATTAATCAATTATGAAAATTGTTGGCAATTCATTTTTTGGCAGTCAGTGAATCAATTAACTGACTAATCATTTCAGCTGTAATTGACTTTGATGTAATGTTCCAGTTCATTATAAGAATTGTATTGTAAAATTCTATCAAAGCATATTTATAATTGTAAACTGTTATTATTAAAAGTACTAGTACTCTTACTTTTTGAATGTCCTTCTCCCTCTGTTTTGATTTTAAACTTACACTTTTAATATATTTGTATATTTATTATATAAGAGTGATTATATGTGAAAAGCAATGCTCCCCAACATGGTCATTGCACTTTGTCAGTAAAAATCCTAGTAGAAGGTGCCAACAGCACTTCATTGAGGATTCCAGTCATTTAGATCAATCTCATATCTGCTCTTCAAAAGCCTCTATCAACAAAAACACCCAGTCACTGCAGATAACTGTGTCACTTGAGGGCTTTGTCATTGAAAACAGGCATTCTCTGTGAATGAGCACAGTTACATAAGCTTTGGTTAATGGGGACTTCAGGTTCAGTTGTTACTCAGGCCTCTATAGTATGACTGTGAAACTTTAAAGTTATCACACAACTCTATATTTCATATTTATAGAGTATATAATTATGCAAAATGGTTACCAATTCTTTTAGATTTGAACTCTCTCAACTTGCACCCTGTTTCCTCCCACCCTTATTGACTTGCTTCACACAGTTAGTGAGCACTGCTTTCTAACTCTCCCTATTTTTCCCAAAGCGCCACACACAATATTGCACTGTGCCGTGGCTGCTGTCGCCATGGTGACTGTTAATTGGCATGGCCATACGGAGGTGTTGCCAGTGTCCCCGTTAGCCTTTTGGCCCAGATACACGCAGTGACATCCAGGAGGACACAATACAAATCAAAGTAATGAAAGGCTCTGCTGGGAAGTAATAGTGTCTTACTGTCATCGGATTTCTGTTGAAGCTATAATAACATTTTTGTCTTTGGTTTTCTTCAAATGTAACCATTTTAAGGCCCGGAAATTCCACAAAAGTGTCTTAGCCTTTTCTCTTTAAAGAGTTAGTTCACCTAAATCAAAAAAACAGAGGTGAAGACTTTAAAACGTTAGAAAATAAATCTGAAAATATATAGCTGGATAACACTTGGAGTAAGCGGTAATTTTTTTTATGATTTGAGGTAAACACCGTCTAACACAGGATTTGAAACTGCACCTGAAATTAACTTGGTTGACCAATATATTTATTGTATTTTATACAATATTCAGTAATTAATCATTATAATTATGAAATATATATCTTGCTAATTTCAGATATGACATAAAATAAAATAATTATCTCTAAAATGTCCATTTCACCCCATATGCTGTTCCACTCACCTGATTTGCCACTTAGTGAGTCATACAGAAAATTAACAATAATCTATATACAAATAGTCACAGTGTCTACTACAATACACTGCAAGACCAGTCTTTACTGAATTGTAAGCCGCTGTTTCTTCCTTTTTAAAGCCATTTTTAACAATTCTAAAACTAAGAAATCCAAGAGTCATATTTTGAAGTTTAAGACACTTCAACAGGAAAGTTTTTCTGCTGTAAGGATCAAACCTCTGACCTCTCAGACAACCACAGCCTGCTTTGTTCACCTTCAGGTGATCTGTTGCACAAGAAGGAGATCTGTAGGTATATTTTCAGTAGACATACCATTCTTATCTCACAGGAACGTATACAACAGACAATACATTGCCCTATAAGACCACCAACACGCAATGGATTTACAAGCTGCACATGATCCTGCTTTAGACAAAAAGGAAGAAAAAAGGTCAGGTGTATGCATGCCCTGTGGAGTGTGAATGTTTCTGTTTATTGTAGTTTTTTTCAGGTGTGCAATAAGGACGTTGGAGGTGGGTTGTGTATGCACACACAGCACTGAAGGTGATCTTCTGTTTCAGCTCCTGTGACAGTGAAGGTGTCAAGTTAAAGATTATCTGAAACCATTAAATCAAATGGACCTTTACTCTCTGCTCTTATTTTGCTAACCTTAGACAGTCACCTTCTGTGGTTTGTAATACAGCAGTGCTGCACAGACTGCTGGGTGTTTGTTCAAACACTGAAAACACCCTACAGTATGATTTTCATCTTGTGGCTGGGCAATTAATGCAACCCATTATCACAGCAGTTTGTGAAATAGTCACGAAATTTAAACTATTGATTTGTGTACATGCATTGCCTGTAGTAACGCCCTAGATTGTCAGCAGTACTGCATATCTAAAGGTGACTCATTTTGGTCACTATTTTCACTAAAAAAGAAAAAAAAAACAAAAAAAAACAAAAAGCTTCATTTTATATATTGGGCCTTCAAAGTGCTCTCTGAAACTAAGCTTGGGATGGCTTGTGTCCATGAAATGAGAAAATTAAAAATTTGTCGTAGAGCTAAACCAAATACAATGTTGGAAAAGTCTCGGCATGGAGAGTAACATATGTCAGTATAAAATACTACCTGGCTCCTGCTTTGAAATACTGACCTTTGAACCTTAACATCAGTCCATGTGTGAAGGCTTATAATTCAGCAACAAAAGGGGCCACAGACATGGGACCAACTGTTCTCTGAGCTGTTAAACTATAATGTGAGTGTAGTCAACAACTGGGGGTTGCATTTTCACCGTCACCATCTTGGATTTTTGGAGCCAGAAGTGACCATATTTGGACGAAGGGGTGGAACTGACGCTAACACTAGCAGCTAGCTTGGTTAGCATGATGCATTTACAGTCTATAGTTAATTGTGATAATGCTAATGCTATTTTTTGCTAGCAAAAAAGTCTTCAAACCATTAAAACAAAATGTACTTACCAGAAAAAAACTGAACTTCCGACACCTTAGAGGGTCTTTTAGTACAACCAAACGCTGAACAAGACTTTTTTAGGCGACCAAAATGTTACAATTAACTTTCATGAACTGAGAACATGCTGAAATAGCGATGGCTACCGCTATGCCTACACTCTGTGAATCTGAGGTTATGCCATGGTTACGTTACCTAACCAATGTTGTTGCCGTGGTAGCACCTGTCACTCAAAGCAGCCACACCCTTTATTTTGTATAACTTTAAGCCTTAATAAAATTTAAACGAGTGAATTATATAAAAATTCACCCCCCGTACAGTTGTCATGAATGGGGAAGTTAGCTATAGGGATCAAAACCATTTTTTGCCAGCCTCAAGTGGCCACCTGCAGTTTTTGGCACCTCCACGTTGGCTTCATTTCTCAGCCCTGGAGGTTGCCTATTGTTAATGCTTCGTGTCTGTCAGGGGTAAAGGTGGAAGTAGTGTGATATTGTTACTGTATATCAATACATCTCAGGGAACGGGCTGGGGAGAAAACTGTTAGACACCAGTGACTGAAAGTAACATCCTGTCTCCCACCAACCGTCAACGTTGGTTTTTATTAACCATGACACTCTTTGTCTAACCTTGACAAAGTTGCCTTAGCTGCCTAAGCAAACCAAACACAGTCATTTGTAATGGTTTTGTGGAGCACTGACAAACCATAAAGTCATTTTGGGAAGGCAAAGGACTTTGTCATTTAGACTGGATGATGTGTTTGGTTAAATGTAATGAATGAACTCTTCACATCTACAGTAAATGATTAAATATGACTTCCAAAAAGAACTCATGAGCCTTTTCTGATCTGCCACCTATAGTATAGGTAAAATAAAAAAAATTATAACATTTCCTGTGTCCCTGTGTTAATTGTGCTGTTACCTTTTGATACAGTTTATTCCAAATATGTCAAATTCTAATGACCCATCCTGTAATACCCGTTTACAAAACTTAATCCAGTCAAAAGTTGAGTTGGAGCCATCAGCTAACCTTGCTCATTATATAAAACTGCAGCTGTTAGTTTGTGATTTGTAGTAGATAGCAGAACAATATCATCATCAGGAGGTGTGTGTTCGCTGGTTTGCTGGTCCCTCACTTTTGAAAAAGCCAATCAAATCAGATCAGATTTGAACAACTCCCTCTCGTAACTGTAGCTACTTCGCCCAAATACTCTGTTTCATTCGGAAATATGTCACATTTACAAAGTTAAAGATGCTCTAACTGTCATTTGACTGCAACTTTAAAATCTTTAATGGAAATTACTTGCTCGTCATGCTTAGCATGAAGAAATATTTTAAGAAAAGTTGTACCACTTCCTTCTTTGGCATTTAACAGAAACAAACACTTTAAACTGTTGGATTTAATGACCAAAAGGAGAAAAAAGTGATAAGTTTGATAATCCAAAGACGGTGTGGTGTGAAAAGTAAAACCTGTGCTAAAATACTGAAAAATATTAACTGACAAAAGCCATCACATTTCAGGTAACCAACAGGTATGTGACAAATCAGGTCATGTTTGAGGCTTTGATGGGAACCTGAATTTCATGTTTCAGGGCTCCTCCTACCTTCTAAATCATTTATAGCTATCATATCAAAAGCTGAATGCACAACACCAGCTCCTGTCCTGAAACCTTGTGGGTCAATATGTCTCTCTGGTGTCAGGAATCCGACTGTCTTTTTTGGCTTTTATTAAAATAGTTATACACGTAAATCATTGCTAGTTACAAAAACAGCAAACATGTAGGCACCTTTTATTTATTCACTTGTTTTTCAGTTATTTATTTCTAAATTTAATGCATTTAATAAGTTCCTTAGTCTGAGTTTGGATGCTGTTTTAGAGGCTTTTTCAACCTGAGAAGAGAATGTATGAGTGAAAATGGTCAAATACTGAAAATGGTCAAATTCAAACAAAAGTTGGCACAAAATATTTGCTATTAGCAGCTTCAGTCTAACAATGCTGGTATGTGTGTTTGTCTGCAAAGCCCAGCAGGTTAGTTCAGTGTCAGTGTCAAGGTAAAGAGTTCAGTGACTGATAGGAAGATGGTTGGGATAACAGCGTGGTTAGCTGCCTGCAGGAGGACAGTTGGAGATTTAAAATGGTGTAAAGTAAGATGAGAGCATTTATCTCTTTACATTCCCATCATTCTTTGCTTTGCCTCAGGACACCACATCATACACCTGAGAGACAGAGCGAGAGACATGAAGAGAGCGAGACAGACACCCAGGTAACCTCTGACAGTGTCAGACTTGTTAAGACACGCCCACCAGCCGTCTGCCATGTTAATGAAGGTGCATTTGTTAAGGTGGAACTGTGAGGAAATGAGTGGCTCAATAAATAAACAAAATAGTGAATAAAGAAATTGCAAAGTTTAAAAAAGACAAGGAAATATAAGAGTACAGTAGTTCCAACTGTCATATTCACTGTAAATATATACACAGTGTTATAGAAATTACATTTGATTAAGTATTAAATGGTTTTGGCAAATACGTTTTTTGGAGTCAGTGAAAATGTTCCAGTCTAGAAAGTGTTACATTCTTGTATCGCACAGTAGTCGCATAGATGTTATCAGGGTGGATAGTGGGTATATAAGGCATAGGACTTTGTATAAGTTTGCTTTGTGCATTGTTGCCTTTAAGTTTAGGCTACAATAACACGTCACTTATGGTTCAGAAAAGATCTCTGTTTTGGTTAAATATTGAAAAAGTAAACACACCCTGTCTCATGTCAAATTTCTGAGTAATTAACCAAGTGTTCTTTCTCTTGCCTTAACCAAGTACCACAAGTTGCCTAAACAAAACCATTAAAAATGTTATTCATGCAAGCAAATATGGTCTGAAAAGAAATTTAAGACATTGTAAGTGAACATATCATTCAATACATCAATTTCAAATCAATAAATGATTTATTCTATTTTACTCTATTGAATAAAACAATGTTGTAGTTCGGAGTCAGTGTGCAGGCGTCACTCTTACTTTCATTGATGATGATTTCCAATATCCTTGTACCTACAGTACCTGTGATGTGCTTTTTCTAATGATAAAAATGAAATCCCAGATGCATCCTGTTTCTCTCCAAACATATTTGCTGCAAATTATAAGATTATAAACATATATTTTTATATGAGACTGCCTTTTTAAGTAATAATATATTACCCTAAACATTTCATTTGAAAAAACAGCATATTTACACTGCATTTTGGATGGAACATGTAACCTTATACTGAGAGGCTCAAAAACAACTCAGAGTTTTGTGTGTAGTAAGTGTCAATGGATAGAAAATTAGTTTTATGAAACCAGTAATGAGCATCTCACAAACTATAAACAGTGGCCTGTATTTCCCCTCTGGCCTGTGAAGGAAAAAAGGCTTTTTTGTCTACACCATCAATCCATCTAAATCAGGGAATTAACGATCTGTCTCTATGGGACAGCAGCGGACTGGAAGACATCTCTGTGAAATGTTCACTCAGAGAGAACAGTACTTGTCCAATTAGGGAAACCAGAGTGCTGCTCATCCTTTTACACACAAAACAACATTTTACCAACTAGCTAACAGTGTGACCAGTTTGACAAAAACCTAAATGTTTTTAATATGTTAATATGTTGGATTAGCATGCAATGGAGGCATACTTACAGGTCTGTAAAAATCACTGGGGGAGCATGTAAAGTAGGGTAACATTTCAGTGTTAGTGAGTTATGTTAAGCATCATTAGACAGAAAGATTTCGGAAATTATGGTCATATTTTTATTCACTGATTTCTTCAGTGCTAAAAAGGGTCCACGCCCCAAAAACAAACATCAAAAATGACAAAATTACTCCAATATTTCTGTTAATCTTCAGGTTACCAACTCCCTCCTTTTAATGTACCTCATAAACTACAGTCGGAATTTCTTCAGGTTTGCTCATAACTTACTCCCACATGAGATTTTCAACATTATCTTCTCAATCTTGGGCTAATACTTGATAAGTAGCGTCTTTATGGCTGTTTATGAGGCACTACAAACACAGCGGACAACGGCTCAAACAAAGCGTGTTGTTGACTTAAGAGTGTTCAAACAAATAAATCATCGTCGGTGCACTGTGACTGTGTGTAAAAAATGGGGTTCAAAGTTCAGCTGTTCATTTTTACTTTGGAAGTCACTTGAGAAATCTGACAGGAGAGAGATGTCTCATTACTTTTTGCACTTCAGAATGAAAGCATTTTAACTCAGGGAAATTCTGACTTTTCAAGTTGTATTTATATATTTGTTGGCGTGATTATGTTCTGATATTCCCTGCATGTCCTGAAGAGGAAGGTAGAGTTGCATCAAGGGGATTGTAGTTCACATCTTTTATCCAATAAAAATGAAATTGATCTTCGTATAGTGACAAAATGTAAGATCTGTAGTCATGTGATCAATGAAATACCTCAATTACGTCTGTTACTAGATGATGCAATGTGATCAAAACATCACATATTCAGCAACACATGTTTGTACAATGTTAATATACAAAATCTGCAGCTGTTATTACTTATTACACCCATTCCCATCATGTTGCATTTAATACAAACTGTTACCACTGGTTCTTGAGAAACCTTGTTAAATGCATTCATCTAAAGGCAAAGATTACTGTTTGGGGTCAAAGAATAAGAGCATCTTGACCCCTGACCCTCACTGTAACCTCTGACCCTCCCTGAATTTCCAGACACCCACAGGACACTCACTTGGGTAGCGGTAGTAGAAGTCGTTGTCATACTCAGAGTGGGTATGGTTATGCCACTCCCTCGCATCCGTCTCATGGTCGTACTGCACCAGCACACCGAAGAGGATGATGAGGATGATCTGCAGGATGAAGCAGATGATTGGCAGCTTCAGCCGCATGTTGGTAGCTGCGTCTGTCATGTTTTCTTCCCGGTGAGACGAGGAGAAGTGTAATGAGGCCTTTTCTTGGAGTTAGGGATGAAAAAGATTAAAGATCCAGCACCAGAAAGTTAGAGTCAGTCTGTCTCTCTCACACACACAGGGGTGTCCTCAGTGCAGAGACGGGAGGCTGGTGTGTGTGTGTGTGTGTGTGTGAGGGTGAAAAGGAGAAGCTCTCAGAGAGACACATGAGCTGGTCTTACATGTGTGTTTTTGCTCTGCTGGGTCACACCTACCAGACCTGCCCCCTGCATGAATAAGGCAGGGTCACTTTTAGCCCCGCCCACCTGCAACTGTACTTTTTAAGGTGGTCTGAAGTTCTTGTTCTCACCTTATGCACCTTATTCCCAGCCCCATGATACCATGTGTGAGTTATGGGTATGACTTCCAGTTATTCCTTAATTAACTTGTATCTACCCTTTCTTAGAGATTGTTAGGAAATAAATGACGTGGGAACACAGCCTGTCACACGAGGAAAAGTTTGATATTTTTGGAAAATACGTTTATTCACTTTCTTACCAAGAGTTACATGGGAAGATACCTCTCATGTTTGTCCACTAAGTAGAATAATATTAAGGTCCATATATATGAGGTGCTGTTACAGTAGTTACCATAGAAAGATTCGTATTTAGCGTACAGACATGAGAGTGGTATAAAGTGAATGAACGTATTCCCTCCCTAAATAGTGGAAGGCAGAGGTATGATCACATTAAAGGGGACATATTATACTTTTTTGTGATTTTCTGTTATTTATGTAAGGTTATGATGTTGGATGCTAAACATGGTCAAAGTTCCAAAGCTTGAGTTTAACATATGTAGAAATGCGCCCTGCAAGTTAAAGACCAGGGTTTCAATCTGCTCTCAGATGCGGAAGTAAAATTCTCTCACAAAAACAACTCCAGAGGTCACTGTAGTATATATATATGCGTATTTCAATGAAAATTCAGTTCCTACATCATTTTCCTACACATTGATTCACTGGGGTCTCCAACCTGCAATCTGCTCTTTAACACTTTGTTTGCAACTTTTTTTCTACCTTCAGCTTGTTGCACATGCCCATAAACTGCCGTCTGTTCTGTAGCCTTTGTTGCTAAGGTTGTTGCTAAGGTTTTTCCTTGCGTTGTCCACTCACATACTTCGGATCGGATTTCGGCTCAAGCATGTGCAGATGTACTTGAGAAGTTGACATTGCGGGTAAATGAGAATGAGAAAAAGAAGTGAAATCCTACTACTATAGTTTGTTGACGTAGCATCCCGAGACCCCAGAGGTTGGCTGAGACGCAGCTTCTGGAAGCTTACCAATCAGAACAGAGTGGGTTCATCAGGAGGCGGGCCTTAAAGAGACAGGAGCTAAAACGGCCTGTTTCAGACAGAGGCTGAACTGAGGGGCTGTATAAAGGGTCAGTATGAGTTAAATAAGGAGTTTTTTGTACTGTAAATCATGCAAAGATATTCCAGTAGAGCCCCAGAATAAAGATATAGACCAGGAAATGTGCAGAATATGTCCCCTTTAAGGATCATCCTGTTTAAGGTGTGACAGGCTGTGTTCCCCAAAAAGAAAAGAAAACGCCTATAGCATATCGCTATAATTCATGCAAGGTATTATGTATGTATACCTGTATACAGGGTATATCAGTTATGATTAATAATCCATTACGTTTTGATAGAAACAAATGTGTCTTTTGGTCATTTCTGTTATGGATATCACAACTAACACTACACAACTAGTGTTGGACAATATGATTTTAGCTAGCAATGTCAAATTCATGCCAAGAAGATTGCCAAGGAAATTTCCTGTGTGTAATTGCCTTATTAATCACTATTTGGCTGCAGTCAGTGTGTCACAAGTCCACAAATTAAACGACTAAACTTGTCATTTGATGTTCACCCCAGAAGTGTTTTCTAATCTGGCGCCCCTATCGGCAGTAATCGGCAGAACATCATTTGTCTGTGCTTTTTTGTGATGTAATAAGACTGTGGTTAAGGTCTCATTAGGTTTAGGCAGTTTGTTAAGGTTAGAGAAATATGTGGTGTGGGTTTAAGTTAATATTTCCTTTAAGTTAGACAACAATAATATCCATGGGATTAAGGTTAGGTACATCGACTGTTGGTTTAATGCCTCCATCCACGCCTCCTCCTCTGAATGAGGAAGTTTGTCAACTTATCTATATGTCATCTGAACTGCAGCACTGCTCAGGGTCAGAGTTACTACCACTGCTAGATGGCATCTGTCACTCAAACGTAAATATATGTCGTTTTTGGCCGACTGACGTTATAACCTATTGTCTTGTTTTTCTTGGGAGGACAGTCTCCTTGGGAACTATCATGTGATGCACAAGAAGTCATTTTATATTTCTAATAGCAACAACTGCAGCTTGTTTTGTAGTTTTCACGGCGAAACAGACAAGAACAGGGTGCCTGCAACTAAAACTCAAATGTCATCATCAAGAAATATGACACCCAATACAGTAATATGGCTCTTTTGTGTTTTTAAGATTTAGTAGAAGACAATTGAGTTTTATGGCATAAAAGCCTTCACAGGCAATGCTTGTTACTAGCAGTCATTAGTAGGATCAGTTCACTGTTCGTTTAGATCTTTTCAGAGACTTTGCTCATAATGAAAAGATAAGCGGTATCCTTTACGCATTATTTGCTGGCAACAGTGAACTATTTACTCAACTTGCTGTGGATACCACAACAGCATAAACCATTTACTGTCATTCACAGTGACAGTAGAGCAAGGCTGCAGACATAGAGGTGCCTTTAAGGAGAGAACCAGGCTGATTAGGAGTAGACAGTCCGTACAGGCTGTGGGTGGAGTTATAGGCTGAGGGATACAGTGCGTATTGTTTGCCTCCTCCTCTTCCTCCGACTGTAAAGTTGATAAGAGATGTCACTCACACCTCTATCAGCGGCCTCCATCACCGGAGACTGCCTTTTCTTCAGAAAGGTGAAGGAACTTACAGGAATGTTGTTGTGATTCTGGGGAATTTAAACTATTACCACTAGAGACCACAGGCGACGAAAGAGAAGCCACGAACTCTGCAGCGACAGAAAATGCCACTGTGTCTGCTCAGCATCCTGTCAGCCCGGCTCCCTGACAGACAAACTCCGAGCCTATACTTTATTTTTTAAACAAAGGATGAAGTTACATATGTATTCTACATTTTTCTTGTTGTCAAGAAATCCCATGAAAAGACCAAAACCAGTAATGGATACATACACGCACACCATCCTGCTGTCAGAAATACTCACAAGAGCCACAAATGTGGATTCATCCACCACTGAAAATAGTCCCCAACAAATGCCCTATTTCCTCCTGTTTGAGAACTGTTTGCTAAAAACTACATAACTCAGCTGTTTTAGGAAATTACTGAGCCTTTCTTAGAGATGAAACTGTATATTGGTGAGCCATTTTTAATGATTAATAGCTTCAGTAGGAACCAACGGTTGGGGCTGAGAGCCACAGACAGAATAGGTAGAATAAGTATTGAGAAATGGAGGTCTTTGTGCCTAAACCTAACCAGACCTTAACCACAGCGTTGTCACACCATTGTAGGAGAATAAAAGCCAGGTCACTGTGACCTGGAATGAGAGCGAGGTCACTATGACCTGGACCAAAGCTGGACATGTCAGCCCACCAACCAAACAGAAGACATCTGGAATACTGGGAAAGGGGCGAAGCACCACACACACACACACACACACATGGTGCAGAGACGCCCACTCACATTTGGTCAAAGTCCAAGATTGGTGATTGGGTTGCTATATTGATTAATCGACTCTCAAGAGAAACTCATATTCACTTCATCATTATGGCGGCTGGGTTCTCGGCCATCGAAAGGCATTATTCTTTTTTTTGTTTGTTTGGTAGGGTTTTTTGTCTACTTTTTTAGGAATTGTATTAGTACTGTGTGTTTTAATCAACCCCCTAAGGATTGAGGATATCACAGTGTCTCTGTGTATATGATGTTTTAACTTGTTTTTCTACCAAAATGTAATAAAATTTTGGTCACACAATTGGAACCATTAAGGGCTGTGTAGGATAAAATCTAACTGGAAAGAGATCAAGACGATATTTGTACCCAGTGTGTCACAGTCCACAAGTTTTCAGAATGTAATAAAATCTATCAATGCAAGAAAAAATACTAAAATGGAAATGTGGTATTATTCATTAATTTTGTTTCATGTTTATTATTTTTATTATGTTTTTCTTGTTTAAGTGAAATGATGAATTTATCAGATTAATTGACTCTGCACTTAGCAAGGACCAGAAGCTACGAGAAGTCATACTGTCGGTTGGTTTTTAAAAAATTCAATACATTTTTCTGCATAAATGTCAGCACTGTAGCATGTTTTAAATAAAGGTTTTCCATAAAGAGTCTGTCAATGAGGAATAGTGATCTGTTCCAATCATAGTAGGAACTGAAGAATTTAATTCATTTATTTTTCTCTTAAGGACAAGGGTCGAATCATGCAAGAGTAGTCTTGTTTTCAGAAGAAATTCATTATCGTTTGTCACTTTTTTTGGATTGATAACTGTAGAGGAACTTTAAACCTTAACTTCAAGCTATAAGGACCAACATGCAGACAAGTCCTATCTTGTCTTTTCTCCCGAAACACTCTTGTTCCTCATCACTTCATCTCAGCAGTTAGAGTTACAGGTTTCACATAAATCAACAAGCCTTTGAGCCAAACTCAAGTTCACACAATGAGTCACTTGAAACTGGTCAGGTAAAAGTCTGCAGGTGTAGTTTCAAACAACCGTTGCTGCTCAGTGTGACACAGGAAATGTACCTGTGCAGTCTTGCAGGAGAGGCTGATGGACAACAGTATAAGACCGTGACACCTGACCTTTTAGTTAATTGTGTATCAGTGCGTTGATTGATAGAAGTCTCGTTAGAAAACACAGTAGAGGCTTAAACGACGATGGCACCATCATGGAGCTGAAATGGGAAACTGGCAGTAGTGTCAACAAATGAAATCTGAAGCAAACAGAAATAATTAAAACAGAAATGAACAACTGGATAAAGTTTGTCTCCACATTAAGGCTGCTGTGACCTTGAAAACAGTTCATTTATTTATATTTTAAGATATATAAATTTAAATTTATTAAAAACAACTTTGCAAATGAATTAATTAATCCAATATTAAATAGATGCCATTATTAAAACTGACTATAAAAAGAGATAATAAATAAGAATGTATGTATACATTCAATAAAACCATCAATAAATAAATTGGAATTTTAAAATAATGATATAAAATGATCAACAAATACTGTAGGTAGAGTAAAAGTAAACTCAACTCTCTTCACCTGCCTTTGCTTAGTTTTTACTCCTCTTATTTGCAGGCTTTTCCATACATGTCTTAGTCAGACATGCCACATACAATTATTTTCCAAATACGTTTGGTTGCTCAGAAAGGCTGTGCTTTCTCTACAGAAAAAGTCCAAAAATGATTTATTTGGATTTTTTTGCTTGTATGTCTACAATATTTCAACACATACCATAAATATCTGTTTCTGAATGAACACAGGACAGTGTTCGTGTTCTGGAGATATAAGAACCATGTCGAGACAATCTGAGCCTTAGTTGGGTCAGAAATGTGCATTTAGACTGTAAAACTAAAAGAAATTAATGGTCTCTTCTATCTCTTATTTCAATATGGGATGAATATGGTTTGTGGTTTGGGGGATGTAAAGGTTAAATATAATGTTGTCATTGCGAATACTTTTTCTTTAGCCTATATTTCTTTACATTACGTTTATCCTTGATGGACATTGAAGATACCACTGTCAGTGGAAAGAGTAGGCCTGCTGATTCCAGTAGTATTTATATGACCTCTGTGTTTTTGATTTGATCTCTAACTTTGTCAAGAGGTGAAGCCATTTTTTTAAGCAAATTGTGATTTGAGCAAGTTCTGTCGAAAATTACACAAAGTTTGTGTCAAAAAAAGGGCTAAATGTGCCTAAATAATGGAATCTGCAAATTAGTTTGACATTAAATTTTCGAAAAAATCAAAATATTTTGCATTTTGATCAATTGGTTGTTTCCCAATTTCATTTTCCTTCTGCTAACACTCTTATTTACTTGAAAATTATTAATCTACCATGATATGTAATAAGAGCTTGCATTTTCTAACCCTTGGACTTTCTAATGGTGCACACCCATGTTCACACACCACTGAAATTTTCAACTTTCATGTCTTCCATTGAAAATGTTTTTTCAGTGACCTTAATGAATCCCTCTTTTTTCAGGGAGCAGCAGTTACTATAACCAATAGAAATGAAGGAAACTATAAAAATAAGGCCCAAGTTCCACCCAACCATTTTCTTTACTGCTTATCCTCTAGAGGGTCGTGGGGGAGCTGGAGCCAATCTCAGCTGACACTGAGTGAGAGGCAGGATACTGGTCGCCAGTCAATCACAGGGCTAACCTATAGTATAGAGACAGACAACCATTCACACTCACATTCATACCTGCAGGCAATTTAGATCACTGTATCACTGTGCTGCCCAGAGACCCAGTTTTTAAATATCAGATGTTTATTTGCTTTATAACAATTAGGTTCCATAGTTCATCCATACATATTCCTCTATACAGTCCTGAAAGTTTATTTAGTATATTTCCTAATCCCATGACTAGAATGTGTGATGGACTAGTCTGATTACAGGGATTATAGTTTTTTCTTGTTGAATGCCAGAGAGATGCCAAGAGTCGATGTCATTCCAGAGCTCAGCTGAATAAACTCGTGGCAGACATTTGAAGTCTTGTGTGAGTCTCGTGCTGGTAAAAAAAAACAAAGCGCCCCTGTCATTGACATTCATGTCAGATTGCAGATAATGATTAACTGTTCGTTCCCCAAATACTTTCAATTCCACCGTATATGTTGAAATACTTTTGTCTCTGTACCACGTGTAATTGTTTAGTATCAGTGACACCGAGCTACAAGTTTGCAGATTGATGTATGTAAAAATATGTGATAATTTATCTGATTTAATAGCAAAATAATTGTTATTACAAGTTCAAATTTCCAATAAATCTTCCAGGAATATTTTTCAATAACCCTGCAGTTTTTATTTTGAGAAGACTTGGAACTTATTGTGCACTAATTAGGAATTCCAGCCCATAATTTGTGCACAAAAATTAACAGAACACCTTAAAGAGCAAATTGCAGGTTGGCGACGCTAGTGAATTAATATCGGGAAATGATTTTCAAAAAAATCTAACTATATACACTACAGTGACTTCTGGATTCATTTTTAAGGCTATTTTCATATAATGCTCAAGAAGAGATATCGAACGTGACGTCACAAAAGGAAGAGCTAGGTCAAGGTTAACAATAAGAAATATGGACCGCAATAATAGTTTTAACATTGATGAAGCTGAAATATATAGGAATCATTGGAAAACAGTGAAAAGGGCTTCCCAAAAAGGTTTCCTTTTTTCTGAGTTGAAAATATACATTTATATCAATATGATGGTCCATCCATCCATTTTCCGCCACTTATCCAATGGCATCAGACTGAGAAAGGAAACCCAGATGTCCTTCACCTCGGCAACGCGCTCCAGCTCCTCCTCAGGATCCCAAGGTGTTCCCAGGCCAGAGGAGATATGTAGTCCCTCCAGCAAGTTCTGGGTCTACCACCAGTTGGATGTGCCAATATGTCATATGCGTCAATAAAACGGTCCACAACCTTATAATTTTGAGCCATATAAAATTGAGAGATTGAGTTGTGGTGTGAGGAGAACCAGTAGAGAACTGGGCAGGTGTCTTGGTGAGTGACCAGTGTTACCTAACGACATCTAACGCTGTGTTGTTTCACTTCACAATGTTGGAACATTTGCTATCACGTACCTGTCAGTGCCAAAACTAGTGATGTATTTCTGGCAAGATACCACATTTTCAATAGAAATAACACAATGTTGCACACAACAGGCAAAGTTAAGCCTAAGCTGAAGTATATCCACATATCTTCGTCCAAAATCAAAACAAAACTGCATAAAATTTAAGCGGTTTATTTAGATTAGATTGTCCATGGTCTAACAACTTTCATTGTTTATGTTACATTGGATTAAGCCACACTAACTGAGAGCAGCCAAAGCTTGCCAATACTACTGACACAACATCCACTGTCACAGTTGTATAAAAAGCATGTTGGGGGGACATGGAGAAATGTAATGATTGTGATAATCCAATGTATTTATTGGCGTCACAGGACCAAAACACCTGCCGCTAACCCAACAGGTGTTCCTCAGAGTGACAACAACAACCTGTAACAGTTTTTATTCAACACTAATTAAAGAGTGTGAATGACTGCATTGTGCAAGATGTGTGGTTTTATTTTTAAAGAAATCCACTCTTCACCCCGCCTAGCCGTGAAGGACAACTTTTCCAGCTCCTAGCCAATTTAAATCTCACAAATCAATCCTAAACAATAAGTAGTTTTAGCAATGGTGGAAAGTCACTAAGTAGCTACAAATTTGAGGTACTTGTACTTTACTTGACTATTTCCTTTTTTGTGCTACTTTAAAGATCTTCTCAACGACATTTCAATCAGGAGAGACTCAGTTTTTGTAAGTGAATATTATTTATTGAACATGCATGATAGATGAAAGTGAGAAGTCTTTGGTGATTAGACCCCATCGTGATGTCATCATATATAAAAGGGGAGGGGAAGGCGAGAGTAGAACAGGATATCCCCCCGATGGAGTCTAGACCCTGGTGGTGGTGATGAACAAAGTGGTGCTGAGATCTCGGTGGTGTAAGGACCTCTGGTGAACTCAGACCTGATGCTGAAGTGATGAAGTGGAGGAGAATGGGGAGATCTTGAATGATGAGAAGAGGAGCTAGCTTCTGGATCACAGACATGGAGGTGGATGAACGATTGCACTGAAATGATAGCGGACAGTGACAGAGAAGAGAACAGATTTAAAGTTTTACAGCTAAGACCTGATTGGCAGATAGAGATCATGGCAGAATCTGATTTGATAACTAGAAGTCCCTAATCAGCAGGGGAGAGAGAGGAATGGGAATGAATGAATGGTGACAGATAATCTTACTCTCTGAATTTACGCTAAGCTCCATTTATCTGACTGCTGTACTTTGCAGATTACAATTTTCTATACAAAAATATGATCAGCTTAATAAACTCTGTCTTCCAGAAATAACATTTATTTACCTTTTTGTCTTGTAAAATATGTTTTCACAGAAATGTTACATCTACCTGCACATTGTTCAGCAGCAACATTTCTTTGCATGGATGTTGTACATTTTTGGTGATGTACGAAGTCTAGGAATTTTGACATCTGAGACTGGCATTTATATCCTGAGTCCTGTGTATGATTAGCTTTATGCACTTTGGTTAAGAATAGGAAAGGATCTTGGCTTTGTTCAAATGTTAATAAAGTAAATAATGTACATCTGGTGCTTCAAGTAACTTTAGCCTTTTTCAATATTAAACCAAGATCATAATTTTAACCGAGTGCTGTGAGTTGCCTGTCCTTGATTGTCGACATACAGTTACGTTTGAGTGACAGTGGCTGTAGTAATTATGACCCGGAGCAGTGGCACAGTTGATGACGTATATACTGTATATGTTGACAAATTTCCTCATTCATTCATTTTCCATTTTTAACTGCAAGTGTCACATTTCCAACCATAAGTAGGGACAGATTTTAAAACACTGAGATCGTCCCCTAACCTAAACCCCGTAGTTATTATTGTAGACATGATGACGAAGGCGACCAAACGTTAACTTTAACCTACACCACATGTTTCTCTAACCTTAACATAGTGACTCAAACCATGACCTTTCCCTAATAGTCCAGTCAATCTGTGGTTTCACCCATGGTAAATAAATATGTTGGATAGGTGTACAAAGACCCTCCAATATTAACACCATTTTACCTAGACCACATCACTTTAAAATGTTGAAAAATTACTTTTGACCTTGAAAAAAAGTATGTTCCACTAAATCTGCAAAGGTGTATTTTTAACATATGATGTAGGAGGGTATTAGGACCAATAAAAACTATGAAACATTACTATTGCAATTTCTCCTGGGTTGGGCCGTTTTTTGAGTTAGATTGAGTGGACTATAAAGCTAACCAAGTGGTTTTTTGTGCCTAAACCTAACCAGACCTCAACCACAGCGTTGTCACATCATTATCTTTTAACAGTGATGTGCAACGGTTTTGGAAAGCACAGACAAATGATGTCATCCTGCCGATTAATGCCGATAAGGGCGCCAGATTAGGAAATGCTCCTATGATCAAATTTCATCATTTAATGTCTAGGATTTGTTGAGATTAAACCGCCCAACACTACAGTATACAAGGCAGTTAAAACATTAAAGTACTTCTTATGTACGCCTTAACTTCATTTTACATAAAATATCTGGGGGGGAAATTATGCTGCATTAATACTTTTAATGTACATTGCACCTATAATATCTACATATTTTCAGTGAAGTAAGGTTTTGTATGCAGTGCGTGCCACAGATTTTTTTTTTGTCATGGAAGTGGATGCTTCTTGTCACTCCATCAGTACAGCAGGCTGTCTCCTGGGCCCCACTGATAACACAATCTCCCAATCAGACCGGGCTCACAGAGATGGGAGGGCATCAATAGTAACACCATGGAGGCTATAAGAGGCCTGGCACCAGATGAAACGAGATAAACACAAGACCAAACTTGCCTCTTATATAACACTGGGATAACATACATTAGGAAGCCTTACAGGTACTTCACACTTTGCTAATGCATAGTAGGACTATTATACTGTGGGTGCATTTTGGAGGGGGGGGCTGCACGGTCAATTCATAGGGAGTACGTGAGCAATGCAAAAACATCTGTCAAGCAAGTCATGTGGATTCATTACATTTTCCAAAGAGACAGTAAAGAAATATCTGCAAATGCACCAATTTCACATATTTCAATGTCAAACCTGGTTCAGGAATTTGTCATTTTTTTAGCTGCTAGCACAGTAGTTTGTTTTATGCTCTTTCAATATGTTACCATAAGTGAAGCGCTCTGGTAAGAAACTGAATCATATCACCTGTCTGGCAGAAATACAGTACACAGTATGTGGCAAATCACATTAGAAAATCAGATTTATGGGATAAACGGCTCATTAAGGTGGGGATTTGTGCTGAGATATCAGTGTATCTGCATGTGTACAGTATTTGTCCCCAGAAGGATGGATTAAAGGAATCCTTGTTGTTCAAGAGAAGTTGCAGGTTCTGTATACATTCACTCACACTGTCTTACTGTCTTTGTTCTTGTGTTGTTTTGAGGTTCTGTGATGTGGTATTTGGTAGAAAAAGAGCTGCAGGGTAAACAGAGAGAGACAGGTATAGGAATGTTGACTTATCTCTCTCCAGTCTCTCAGATCTATATCTACCTGTGTGACTATCACTGTGTGACTATGTGTTACAGAACTAACTCAACTGGTAAGTGATTGGTTGAAGAGCCTCAGGGTCATCTGTAAATCGCTCCACGTTTACGACATCAGGTCAAATGCTGTTTTTGTCTAGACGTGTTTATGTGCAGCTGTTCTGTTCAAACTTAAATGATTTCATATAACAAAAAATAAAACAATAATTTTGGACTTAAAGATAAAGGTAAACAACGTTAAAGTGCTATGGGCTATGAGCAGTTTTCTTAGAATGAAGCACTGATCAAATATCATATCATAACACCTGGCAGGGCAGGGTGTCTGAGCAGCCAATCAGGGAAGAGCTTGCATACCTGCTGGGAGACTAGAGAGAGTCACATGTCACAAATCTCTCGCAATCATCAATGTACCATGAAAATGTGACATCAAATTTCTTTTCAAACAATGGAGACAGTCACATGACACGTCACACTGATTGGACGGTCTAACCTGACAACCATCAGCAGAATATCACTAACAGATGGAGAGTCACATGACACGTGTTTAACATAAGCACAACACAAGATGTGTCTTAGTGAAAAATTAAAAACGTTTAAAAACTGATTGGAGGGAGACAAACCATGGACAACTATCAGCACAACATTAAAATAAAAACAAAGCTTCACTCAGAAATCAGTGTAGATTTATATCAGACATACAGTCAGTGGGTTTTTAAAGCAGTAGTAAAGGGATTAAAGTTTTCAAAATGAGGTTTAAAGAAAACATATTTGTAATTTTGCAACATCAGCATACAGCAGCATAACTTCTAGGTTAACCCTGTCTACTCCAAATTATGTTTACTAAATGGTATTGCTTAATAAATTTTGGAGGAAAAGCTAATTACTGCCTAGATTATGTTAACTGGCAATGATCTTCCAGATTTTCCATTGTATGTGTGCAATTTTGTAATAAATATCTGTTTTTTACACAATAAGCAAACAGATAATAAGTAACAACAAAGTTCAACAAAGCATTTTAGCCACAACTTTACTGTTTTGGTTCATTTGTACTGCTTTCATCCATATCCTTTCATTTTTTTCAGCAGAGAAAAGTTCAAGTTCAAGTTTATTTAATTGTCATCCCAACCAGAATGAAATGTCATTCCACACAGGACCGGGTAATATAAAAATAAATAAAATAAAACACAGGACAGAAAAAACAAAGTAAATCCGTGGCCAGAAACACAACTTCAAATTAATATAGGGAACAGTTAACAACTTTATAAAGTGATAACATGTCACAGCTTGTTCAGCTGCCCCCAAGTGGACAAAAAAATCAATTACTAATTCTTAAAAATGTTATGTGCAATGTTTTTTTCTTTCCTAGGTCAGTATAACTTACCCAGCATTCATAGTGTGGAAGGCTGCAAACATTACAGAGAGGGAAAAGTTTAGTGAGATCCTGTCCTCAAATCCAGGCAACGGCAGCAGATCTGGTGAATGCCTCTCTTAGTTGCCTATAGCTACATACTAACTTAAGTGATAAGCGGTAGTGACAATAGTAATATTGTCACCAGTTGTGGCATTAGTGGAATGCCCTACCTGATGATACGAAGAACTGTAGTTCAATCAATACATTCAAGGCCAGATTAAAAAATCTACTAAAGACCAATCAGCTTTGTGACCATTGAGTCTAAACTCCATCTATGGTCTTCTCATTAGCACAGGTAGTCTTGCTTTTAATTTGACAAGTTTACATTATTAATTTCTAATTGACATTGTGGGTGTATGTGATGTGCGGTGTGTAGCTTTGTATGTTGTATGGTGTGTTCTGTGTGGGTTTTTTTTGTTGTTGTTGTTTTTTTTTTGTTTTTTTTTGCTTTGTATTGTTTGTTGTGCTGTTGTATGTTTTTTGTTGGGGACTACAGATGCAAATTAGCTTCAAGCTAACTCTGGTGCAGTGCATCTTTAATGTTTCAAACTGCATACTGTCCCAGTCAATAAATATATCAATTAGTAACAAAGGAGAGAACATCAAATAAGTTCTCCTGAAATTTTGCTTTTATTTAAGTTCTTCTAGAAACACAAAGAACTGCGCTGTATTCTGGATAGCAATTTTAATCACACAATATAATCTTATGCATCTACTGTATCTGCTCCTATGATGTTTTAAAAAGAAACTGCACTAAGGAAAGGAATGCAAAATAGCCTCTTTTTGTAGTTAGAAGTTCATTATTTGCTGCATAACAAAGGTTCAAAAAGTCCAATGCAGGACCATATAGACCCCCTAGCCTAACATGTTCAAGGTATGCAAAGATAACAAAAAGGCCCGCATTTACCTGCATGAATGGCAGGGGGATACAGGTAACCCTCGGTCAGTCAGGGGAGCCCCTCTGAGCTGTCAGGAACATTCAGCTCTTTAAAATACGAGGAGGGCAAATCTGTCACTGCACTCGAAAACTGTCATTCTTAGCACAGGCTTCAGGAGAAGGGGCATCTGTCAGAATGTTAAAAATGTTTCAGGGGATAGCGTGTCTTTACAGGAGGAAGGGGGAACCTTTCAGAGCACTAGAAATGTTGTCAGAAAGTGCATATTTTTCCGTGAGGCCGCCTCCATGACCCCAACGCTTGTCACACCTTTCATCAACAGAGTCACGCACCGATGCACCACGCAAACTGATACGCCATCGGGGCTGCAGGCGGTTCGACCTGCTCTTGTATCAGCCTCGCTCATCTATTGTACATGGATGGGAGGGACATTCAGTCATTCAGTGCTGCAATTTATGACAAATGTCTGTTGGCAGCAAGATTTTTGCTGCAGCATTATAGTTTCTTTTCTAACTGAGAGCATCAGTTGTTTCAACAAAACAACAGAAATGTCAAATGTTCAAGAGACAAAGCCCTCTAGTGGTCATAGGAATTATGACTCACAAAGGTTGGAGGTCATGGTGGATGAACGGGACAACAAAACGTCAGACTTTAACACTGGAGATCACTGTTTGTAGATCAATTAATCGACTAATCGTAGCTCTTATCACTCTTAAAATCTAAGTGATTCCAAACTCTACACGACTTACTGTTTCAGGAGCATTAACTTTAAGAGCACCAAGAACGAGCCACTCAATCAAATGGAAACGAAGTGTCAAAGCAGAGTGCTGTGAAGCCAAGAGTGTTTACCTGCAGGCTGGAATAAGTTACTGTGCCTTCGACAGCTGCAGAGAGCAGGAGGTACAGTAGAGGTAATCAGTCAAACAGGGAGACTGAGTGACAAGAAGACACTCAGAAATGACCGTGGATTTCTTAAAAGAAAAACATCATCATTCAAATCTTTCAAATCTTTGCTATCTTTCACATTAGTACTCCTCAAACATGTAACAAAAGAATTCAATATACATTTTGCATTATATAAGTTGTGTTAAAGCTTACATATGACCATACCATAAGTCTTTGGCTGTACAAGTCTCTTTTTCTTCCTGTCAGAAAGGTAAATTCAAGATTGTATAAATGCCTTGTTGCCCCAGAGTATGGTGGCCCTGAGGTGCAAAACACAAAGACAAAACTGAAAACAAGACATTTAACAAAACGGAAATGTTGTTTTAGATTGGACAGAATCCAAGTAGAGCTCTTCAGAGTTCAAGGTTTGATCAGCGATAATAAACAACAACCATGGATGCACTGACACTGGCACTTTCTGGGCCTTTCATTTACGCCTTTGTCAGCACATCTGAGGATGTTCACTTCTGGATACAAACCTTGATTTTCTAAGAAATCTGAATTAGGGCTGTGATGGTATAGATTTTTTCTTACCATGGTGAAAAAACAATGTATAATAATATCACACAGCATATGCACAAGTACATGAAACTACTGTATATGACAGTTTTTTTTTAAATGCCGTGATGACAGTAATGAGCTCAACCCCATGGTAGGCATCACATGACCGCAATACTGCGGTTACATTGTCACATATTGTCACAGCCCTACTCTGAATTGGCTCGGGTTCTGTCCAATCTGAAATAGGAATCGTTGTTCCTACTTTTTCAATTGTTTGAAATGTTGTGAAATTTTGTGTTTTGCACTTCAGGGCCACCAGAGCCCAAGGTCCGCAAAAGCCCCAGTGTTCACTGCATGTCCATTGGTTTTGGCAATTTGATTAGTTGCATTTCATTTTTAATTATACTTTTGTAGCCATAGCTTGTTGTTGAACCCTGTGGTAAAATCTAGTTGTAAGAGTTTATATAGATTTCTTTGTCTTTTAACATCTTATGTGTATGTAGAAGTGTTTTCACTCTAACATATTGTGCCTTGGATTTTGTTTTTGTGTCTGTAACCCATAAATAAATCATATCAAGATAGAGTTTGCAAGAGTTTATAAAAATAATAATAGTTTTATTATTTTTGTATATATTGTGATGCATATTCCTAAATAAAGTTGTGATAAATCAAATTACTACAAACTGACACAAATTAAGTATTATTCCAGCACTGGAGTACTGCTTGCACTGGACTTAATGGGTTCTTGTAAACCACGGGGCGCATACCCAATGTCGGGTTAATCCGACCATGAGTTGATGGCATCATGATAAAAGATACTCTGTTTTAGTTTTTATTTTTTTTGGTTTTTTTACCTCCTGTCTGACCTCACTTCTAAAGCCATTTAAGGATACATGTATGTAGAATATATAACAGAAAGAACATTTATGACAGTGACTTGCTGTTCACTGGCAGCTCCCAGCACATTTATAAAGGTTTCATATTGTACAGCAGAGGGCAATGTTTGTGCTGCTCATCCACCAAAACTGGTGGTGCTGATGATACAGAGAGAGGTCATGAGAATGAAGCAAAGGAAAAGGAAGGAAAGGATGGAGAGGTGTTGATAAATGACTGTAAGTTTTAAGAAATGTAACCACTGCCATTCAGAGGTACCATATTTTACATTTTTGACAAGACTAAAAGCCTGATTTCAATTTTTTTTTTTTTAATTTCACCGCCTGTTACAATCTTCCAATTACATTTAGATTTTGATATTTTCTTGTGTGCAAGTTGCCTGCATGTGTTGTCAATTAAATTAAATTAAATTTCTTGTGTTTTACTTGTACCATTTTCTACATGTTATATTAATGTGAAATCTTGTTACTTGCACATCTGTGAACTCATCAACGTCAGGACAACTTTACATTAACGCAAATTCTCTACTATTATTTTGACAACTGCACATACATATTAGGGATGTGCAGAGATCCCAGTATTTGTATTTGTATCTGTCTTTGTTGAGGCAGCAAAATTATTTGTATCTGTATTTGTGTTCGAATAAAAGTGGAGAGACGCTTAAAAATCCTGCTTTTGTTTTTATTTCACTTTTAATTTTAGAAAATTAGTATGATTACTGAGCTAAAACTTTACTCATCGCCTCATTGCAGCCAGACCTCTCTATTTGTACACTCATAACACAGAGACAGCACACCACGTAACATGTAGGGAGGAACTTCAAAGGCGATTATTACTTTGCACTTTTCATTTATTGCCTATTTTTTACAACCTAACTTTGTGACTTTCTGGAAAGGAGAAGGGGAACAACAGGTTATGGAGAGTCTTTAAGAGCACTTTGCTAGTGTCAGTAGCTCAGCTTTACCTCTGGGGAACACCCCCAACAAATCATTGTTTAAATATTTGTATGTAACAAATATTCATATAAAACTCACTATTTGTGCTTTGCCGAATAATGTATTTGTATTCGGGCACACCCCTAGTACATATACTCTTTATACTAATGTGTATATTCCATTATGTTCATTTTAAACTGTGTAATAGCTTGTTTTCACTGTAGAATATATTGAATAAATCATACCTATTAAGTTTCTATTTTATATTATTTATGGTTACTTTACTTTTGTGGTATTCATATTTCCTATTTGTATATTTTGATCATTATGCACCACAACACCAAAGCAAATTCCTTATATATATATTTCTACCTAATTAATTTTTTCTATCTATAAATTGTGTGTTGTCAAAGAAGTGTGGAACTTTTCTTCATTTACTCGTGTTAATCTATTTGCCTGTGTTTTCTTCAGTTGCAGTGTGCTGAGCCCTCATGGCCACCGTACTTTCCTGTCATCATTTCCAATCAAATCATTCATTATTTAACTCTAACTTATCTCAGCCAGGATTCTGCAACTTTTAACCATTTTGTTGACCAAAGATGTTTCTCAAAAAAATTCTACAGGTGCTAATATATCATATTTTTTTTACTTTGTGTTTTTCAAAACACATATCAAACGTGCTACGTGTATACACCTTAGAGCTGGTACTATAAGAGATAGATAGATAGATAGATAGATAGATAGATAGATAGATAGATAGATAGATAGATAGACAGACACATAAATAGAGTGTTGCAGGGACAGTTGGCTGTTGTCACCTAGAGGTGTTTGGGTGAATACTAATTGGAGGGCAAGAAAGGGTCCCATTGATGACGGAACACAATGGAGAAGCAACACAAGCAAAAACAGAAGAATCCCATTATTTCATCTTTTTTCCACATTGGACGTTGTTTATGTGACCGCCGCCTGCTGTCACTGCGTGGAGACCATGGCTCTCACAATGCAGCCCTTGTGCCCGGGGGCCAGAGGAAACTAGAGACGACACAGCTTCCTCTCCCACTGCCCCCAGAGCCCTGTAGGCAATATCAAAGATGGCTGAATGCACACTATAGTCCTCTTTGGCAACAGCCTTCTGAGAAAGGTTAGAATACACAGGAAGGCTGTTGTCCGCAGGGTTCAGAGATGCCTCATCACTGTCTGCGCTGTATGCCACAATATGCTGTTTAACAGTAGGATCTAATATAATAGCAGGCAATAAAATTTGACTTTTTATTATTGAAATATTGTCAGAAATGTGTTAAAAAAAACACGTTACTGCCACATATATTCAGCCCTCGCAAGTTATTTTCCCAAACAATATCTTTTGTTACAGGAAATTTAAAGTGAATTAATTTGTATTAAACTGGTACAAAATACTATAAGGTTTTAGGACTAGATAGACAAAAGCAAAGTTGCGGGACACGCCCCAGTCTGTGATGTCACACCAGGTGTGTTGCTTTTGACAGCAGCGGAAGTTCATGAAGACAGTTTGAGGTAATCTGGTTAGTTGAGAATCCCCAGAGACGTCTTGCAGCGAGTAAGCTAATTAGCTACCGAGCAGGCAAGGTAAACCACTAGCAAGCAAGCTCACTCGATAAAGTGCAAGATAGTACGTTTTATTAATACCCTATTCTATTTTAACTGTGTCTGTCTAGCCTAAACCGCATCTTTATTGATAGAAAGCAGGTCACAGTCAACAAGCATATTTTCATGATGGATGACTGAAAGAAAACTAGGTGTTTGCTCACTAGCTAGCTAGCTTGCTCACTATCAGGTAACCAACTCTCTCGCTGTCTTATGGCATTTTCAAACCTGTACTTTTTGGTCCAGTTTTTCCCCTCAGTGCAATTCGTTTGGGCAGATCTGAACTCATTAATCATCCTCAGGTGCGGACTTAAACAACTGCACCAAGACCCTTTAGAGGATGTGATCTCGATCTGGTCCCAAATTAACTCTGGAGTGGTTGGTTTATGGTGAGAACGTGATCTGACCTCAATCCAACCCAACTACAACTACTACACATCGACATGTTTGAGCTTTGCATGCTGGAATGCAGATGAATGAAATCAGCAGTTGCTAGCAGATAGCTGGAGAATGAGTTGAGGGCCAACCTGAACAAACAACGTGGAACGTTGCGTTTGGCAGGAGAACCTCCTTCAGGACCTTCCTTCTGTGTTTATATTATTGCTCTCGCCTCGGTCACATCTGACCAATGAGAAGAGAGAGTGTTATCGTGTGGATTGCCAACTCATCCACTGATTCAGACCGGAGCAAACAAACTGTAGGTTTGAAAATGACCTTGACTTTGACCTCGGCACAGCCAACCCAACCCAAAGTTTTCGAGTTTGGTCTCAAGTTGGGCCATTTAGTTGTGTAAAGCTTCAGGTTCAGGTCAGTTTCAGATTAGTTTGTTTCAAATGTAATTTTAAATGAAAAATTCTCTGACGTCTGCATCCATGTCATGTTTTGCAAAAAGATACTCAATGTGCAGTGGGAAGAGTGAAAGAGTCTAGCCAATATGTTGCGTTAGCCTGACGAGCTTCTTGTCAGTGATGATTTAAATAAAGTAAAAGTATAAATTAGGTTTGGGTCTCAAATTTAGGGTATAAATTGGATTTAGTCGGGTCAGGTCTTAAAATGCAGGAACAAGTGTTGGTTTTAGGCCTGTGCAGAACTGTGACATCACTGATTTGGGCTAAAAGTCGTTCAAGCCATCAGGTGCAGTTCAACTGCTATTTTTTACTAGTTTTCCAAATCAAGGTCGGTTTGGTAGTCATAGGGAGGACTCCTCAACACAATTGCCCATTGCAAAACTTCCAAAATCTGCAAAACCGATAAAAATATTATTGAAATTTCTGAGTATGTATGATGCTCCAATAGCTTTGATCTATTTTTATTTTAGTAGTACTTTTTAAGAGAGTTAAGAGAGATCTTGGACAGAGTCTTTCAAGCACATTGGCAAGCTGTATAATATGTGTGGGAACTGAAAATGAGTAAATACTTAACCACTTTTAGCTCTTGTTTGAAGTCGTCTGACTTTTAATAAGCAAAAAGAGGGAAGAATTTAAAGGGAGAAAGAGACAGTGACTGTGAATGTCAGACCTTCATTTGCTCATTAACATCTGGAGCAGAGAGGACAACAACCCTGTTTACAAACTGTTTACCACAGACTGGACCATATGACCACAGTGAGGAGAGAGAAGGGGGGGTTGAGAGTGACAGAGAAAGAGATGAACTGGGTTTGACAGCTGAACATTCAGGGCTTAGAGAGAGGACCTCACAGGGATAAACAGTAGCTTCTTCTGCCCAAAGTTATGAATTATCCAGGATTCTTTATAATCTGACGCTTTCAAGACATCGTCGTCATGTGGGACAACGTGGGAGGTTGATCAGACATCTGCATCTTCTCAACTTCACAGGTTTGGATTATTGCTTTTCTTCTGTTAACTTGGTTAATTTCAGATTGAAGGTAAAATAGACTTTATAAAAAGTAGGTGGGTTTTGTTATGTAGGAAAATACAATATTTGATCGTCTTCTTTTTCAGTTTTATTGATGGAAAAATGTGAGGTGGAGTTGTGATAAAGTGTAATTGGTTTTGTGCATGAAAGACTGAATCTTAGTCTGCTGTTTTCTTATGAATTGTAGGAGCTGGAAGAGTAACTCCCTTCATAATGAACTGTGCTGTGATTCTTCTATTAACAACAAGCTGCTTCACCTGGTCTTCAGCTATATATATCCCCGACAAAGCAGGTATATTTTTAACAATGAATGTGATTAACAAGGTTTTGGTAATCTTTCTTTTTCTGACGTCAGAGTTTGTGTCTGACAATTGTTGTTATTTTCTAAAACTGACAATCAGACATGTATGCCCACTTTACTCAGTGTGTGAAAGAGGTGTGAAAATAGGCAACTTATTCCTGTTTTTCATTCTAGACACAACTCCTTCTGTCATTTTTTGAGTATAACCTGAACAATACACTTTCATGTGACCATGAAGGCCTTCATTTGTATGATTTATAGAGTCGAGACCAGTGTTGGGCAATAAAACATGACTTTGTGACGCGTTACAGTAATGTGTGTAGTAATTTTCACCTTTTCAGTAACAGGAGTGTAAAGGATTACAGTTTTCAGTTCAGTAATGCTCAGTGACTTGGACAGTTTGGGGTTGGATTTGTCTGTCGTTAATGGTAGTTTGATGGAGGGTTGATATCAGTTTGGTCTCAGACTGGTCCGCTGCAGTGTTGCCAACTTTCTTGCTAGATTTGGCGTCTATTAAGATCCCTTTAATGTCTTTTTTTCCAAACTTTTTGAGCAGATCTTAATATTTCTCAGTGAATAAGTCCTAATTGTGGCTGTGTTCAGTGAGTTGGACAGAGCAGCAGCACCTTCAGTCAACACGTCATCACTGATCTGAATTGTTTGACCAGGGAACTCCTTCTCGTTTGTTTATCGTTATTCTAACGATTTAACTTGTCTTGACTATTTAAGTTTGATTTTTTTGACAGTTTGTTGACATATAGGCATTGAGACAGTGAATATGCCACAGAAAGGTGGCAACAGGGACAGAATCCTTCTTCAGAGGAAGGTGTATTGGATTCACTCCCTTGACACCCTCATTCCCAGTGGGTTGAATGAGGAGATTTAATTTGCTTGTTTCTTATGAACTGAAAGTAATTTGTTTTTTCCATCTATTTATTATTTTGCATAAGTTATTTTATGTCATTAACCTACTTAATATGTTTGTGGCTCCCCCTGCTGGGATAGACCTATTGTGCCAGTTGTGGACACCTATGATTAACTCCACCTGTGTCTATTGATTGTGTAATTGCCAGTACGCATGCTGAAGAAGGGCGTCCATGTGGCAATTAAAAAAGTCCATTTGGAGTGCTGTCCTAATCTTTCTTTTTCATTTATACACAATAGTGAGTTTATTCCACTGTGGGTTTTTTCCAGTTCTTCTTTACTGTCAGATTTAAAATACAACGGCATGATATCACAGATGTTGCGTCTTCTTACTTGGCTTGCTTACGTTAGCCATTAGTAAGATTACATTCAGGAATCAGCTGGTTCGGTTCAGAGTTGGAGGCTGTGAGAACAACGCAGCTTCACTGAGAGGACGGGACTTGCAGTCACTAGCTAATGTTAAGCTAGCTGTTGATGGTCAGTAAAGACCTCCAGACTGTCAGCTGGCTGCTTGCTGCTTGTTGCTTTTAACTTGTTTTAAAGTCATCTTTGATGGATCTGACAGCTGAGTAACAAAAGTAAAGTAACAAGTAATGAATTATCTCTGCAGTCAAGTAATTAGTAAAGTAATGTAACTTTTTTTAATGAGTACTGTGATTAAATTAATTTAGTAACTTGCCCAACACTGATCAAGACTACAAACATTAATAGGTAATTGTGCTTGAATCACACAAGGCAGCGAAGTGTTGCTACAGTGCTTTCTTTGCCTCGACTGTAACAAGCATGGTGGAAATGTGCCAAACCTGCATGGGCATGGTTTCCACTCCATTTCAATTTGGCACACAAAATGTTGCTCACACTGACTTGAAACAATTTCTTTTTGAAAAGTAAATAAAATACCATCAACAGCATCGTGAGACAGTACAGACTAATATTTCAGATGGCTTGTGGCAGCATCCAAATGATCACTACAATCACTTAGAAACTGTTAAAAGGTTGAGTTTACCACAGCGTCTCCACTACCCACTGCTGTTTGATTATCAGCTGATAAATATTCAACATCATACCTGTTGCGTCTTACGCCACCTGCACTCCATTTAATCTGGTTTCTCCACCGCTATGTAACCGGATGATCAGACATCATCCAATCCAAAGAGCCCATCCAAAGACAAGGTCCTGATGTGACATCACTGACTGGGTGTGTTTGAAGGTTTTAAAGGGCAGTTCATAAGCAGCTTCTTTGTGTGGGGGTGAATTTATCCTTTAATATATCTTTCTTCCTTGAATCACTTTTAATTTTGATTCTGTATATTTTTATTTTATTATGGATATATATCTTCTTTCTTCTAATGACTAACAATGACTTTGCGTTGCCTTGTATTATAATGTCAGCATGTTTAGAAAACATTCTGAACTCTGAATAATGACATACAGGACGTAACAATGATGTTAGATGGTTCTGACACCTACTGGATGCTGTTTCACCCACAGCACCCAAGAAGCTGAAGTATCTCCTCGAGCCACCTGTTTACGCCGAAGTCGTTGGCCGAAGGGGTGAAAACGTCACCTTGCCGTGTATCCTGAGAACCAAACCCAACCATTACAAAATCAAATGGACAAAACTGGAGCCGGAACATGTCGGGCCAGAGAACATTATCATGATATCAAACGCACATGACTTCAAGCTATACGGCCATCTTGGACCACGAGCTTCTCTCCGGAACGCCCACACCATAGATGCCTCCCTGCAGCTCAGCCACCTTAAGCTGGAAGATGACGGTGCATATCGCTGCGAGCTTGTGAATGGCATCGAGGATGAGCATGTGGTCATTACTTTGAGGATTGAAGGTAACAAATGATAAGGAGCTCAGTGTTTACTGAAAATGAATTGAAGAAATGCATTACTACCTCATTAGGACACTATTTTATTACATATCCCTGGTGTAACAGCTAATGAGATTAATTAAATCTACAATATGCTACTGGTATGAATTATGTAAAATATGTGTTTGAAATGTTTAGAGCAGCAACAATTAGTTGATTAATCAATTAGTCAATGGACAGAAAATGAATTGGCAGCTAATTTGACAATTGAATAATTGTTTCAGTCAATTATCAAGCAAAAATGTCAACAATTTGCTGGTTACAGCTTCTAAAATGTGAGGTTTAGAGACTTTTCTGTATCATACATGATGGTAAACAGAATTTCTTTGGATTGGATCTTGGCTTTTTCACCGTGGATCAGACAAAACAAGACATTTAAAGACATCACCACGGGCTCTGTGAAATTATACAGGTATTTTTCGCAATTTTTTGACATTTTATAGACCAAAACAAATCGATTAATTGATTGCAGCCCTACACCCACATAAGGTTGAGTGTTTTATCTGAGCTGAGGATTAGTGGTTGGGAATCACGGTCTTTGATGAAAGACAGGATTTACAGGATACAGTGTTAGTGTAAAAACATAAACCTTGATGAGATGGCTTCTATTTGTAGGTGTGGTGTTCCCCTATCAGAGTAAAAACGGACGCTACCAACTCACTTTCCATGAGGCTAAGGAGGCTTGTGCTGAGCAAGATGGCACATTAGCCACATACAACCAGCTATACAGAGGTACTGTAAAAAAGTGTTTATTTCCAACCAACAATATGTTGTCTACAGCTACATCAGCCTGTTTTCTCCTGCAGCCTGGACGGAGGGTTTGGACTGGTGTAACGCAGGTTGGCTCCACGATGGAACCGTTCATTACCCGATTATTCATCCTCGACCCACCTGTGGAGGAGAGCTGCTCCCGGGCATTCGCAGTTATGGACCGAAAGATAAGAATCACGATCGGTTTGATGCTTTCTGCTTCACCTCGTTGACATCTGGTAAGTTTTGAGTTGCTTGGCTTGCATCCCGATAGATCAGATTCTTATCAGACAGGTTTTCTCTAGTTTCCCAGTTTGAAAAGCAAAAGCAAAAATCAATAATGATAATGAATAAAAATACAAATGACAATTAAATTGCCCTGAAAACTTTTTGCTCAGCCCTTTTAGGTATTACTTAACAGTGGGATTAAGATTCACTCCAGTGCAGAGACGTTTGTAGCATAGAAAGTGCTCCCTGCCTGCAACAGGTGAACATAATTATCCAACAAGTCCTCCATACTAATACCACATTCATGTTATGTTGGATGGATGGGAAGGATTGCAATGTTAAGGTCTTGCAAGCATTCACATCATCTGACAACTCAGGATTTGGTTGGAACGGAGTTGGTTGTATGAAGGTTTAAAATACTGTGAATTGTCAAAATTACAATATAACCATTAAATTTGGGTTTAATAACATTGATTTTGACTGACATAAGGTTTTGTTTTGTTTTGGGTTTTGGATTTTTAGCTGTAAAACCAAAACAAAGAGCTGAAAGAAAACTAAAGCGCTCAGTAGAACTGAGGGGAACTGCAGAGCTGTGTGATAATTCTCTGTGGGTCTACAAACAATTCCTTTTACACACAATCATTTGATCCATTGTTAACATAAAAATAAAAATATTGATAAGTGCGGCTTAAATGACGACTCTGCTCTTTTTTGGTGTACCAGTAGCCTTTATTATGTACAATGGCAGGACATTGGAACTGGAGTACATGAATGGAAAGCAGATGTTAGTAATTACATTATTTTGGACTAATGCAGGAGCTTTCTAGCCTTTGAGTGAGCAATAGTGACATCTTCTAACAGCTGAGTAGTAGGCAAGAGGTGTGTTCAGGTATTGATTAACTGCTGTGAGCTCCCACCCATGACTTTGTCCTCCTCTGATTGGTTAGAAGTGTGAGGCTCACTTATCAACTTGAAAAGGGAACGTCTCTGTACTGTTGTCAGGCTGTTCATTGAGCCTGAGTCACAGAAGCCTTTGACACCTTTCCACATTAAGATATGCTTTTGGAGCATATTCATCTAAAAAAATATAAGAAAAAACTAACATACCATAGCTTTAATAACTGCTGTGTTTAACAAGTCGACATGTTCAGTGTGGAAAAGGTCAGGGCCGGGATTGAGCCACCTCAAAGCAGAGTATTCCTCACATCTTAGAAAGTTCAGTGATCATTTTGAAAAAAAAAAAACTCTCTCAAAGTGATAAGAATCTGTGCTGACAGTTATGCTATGGTTTGTTTTGTAAATTCTGTTTGTTTCACCCTTAATGCCCACATAAGACTCATAATTTCTGGACCATAAAATGTACTCAGATTCCAGGAAAGTTGTCACACGGTGTGGATTCCCTGTTAATGCCAGTGGAGCAGCGCTGTTTAGTGTCGTGTGAAGAGAAGGATGTCATTTTATTTCACAATCATTTTGTAGTCTCGACTCTGTGGGCTGACAGCTGGTTGTCGGAGGACGCAGGACAATAAAACCTTGAAAAAGCTCAACAGTGGGAAAATACTTGGCTTTCTCTGTCATTGGAAACATTAACTGCTGCCAGAAAAATGTGACAAATGAGTTTAAAACTTGTTAAACAAGGGATTTGTACCAGTAATCCCACTTTGAATGTAATTACAGTTTGTGTTTAAATGATGACAAGTCCCTGGATTTATCTCTGGATGTGTTTCTATAAATCTCTCCTCTCACAGGCTCTGTGTACTACATATCAGGAGCTTTCTCCTTCGAGCAGGCAGAACACGCGTGTAGACGTCAGGCAGCCAAGCTCGCGTTGGTCGGCCAGCTTTACTCCGCCTGGCGCTTCCAAAACTATGACCAGTGTGACGGCGGATGGCTGAAAGACGGCAGCGTACGGTTTCCCATCAGTAACCCCAGGGAGCGCTGTGGAGGCATCCCTGAAGCAGGAGTGCGCTCATTTGGATTCCCCAACAAGTCGATGCATCTTTACGGAGCCTATTGCTTTAGGTAGCCTCAAAATAACAGCATAAATACACTTTTCATATCAGAATCTCAACAGAGCTGTAAGTCTGCTTTGACACAAATAAACAAGGAAATCTGAGAGGCCCAAAATGTACTGTAGTATCAGTATCAACAGCAATGATCTACGAAAGGGACAAATTACAGTCCCAAGCAAGAAACCTCACACCTGACAACCCTGTCTCCTAGAAATTATCTTTATATACGACTAAATTGTTTCCCCAATTGCGCTGTGTTGGCAAACGTAATGGCTGCCTAGATTATGTTAACAGCCAATGTTTATTCAAATGAATTAAGCTACGTTTATATATTGCTCTGAAGTCATAGGGAGGAGATCAGGGTGAATGGTGGACGTCGATACAGAGACTGAGGTTTGCATGTGTTTAGATTTAGGCAACAAAAAACTTTGTTTAAGGTTAGTGAAGGATCGTGGTTTTGGTTAAATGTTAAAGGATAAAGCTGGTGATCTTCCATATTTTTCACATTGTCAACAAATTAGTATTAGTATGTCAACAAAGTATTGTGTGTGTATCCAAAGCCTGATATATCTTATTCCTCTGTGTTGTAGACATCGGTTGTTGTCCAAAAACTATTAAAAACACACCAATAACCAATGAGCCAGAGTTTGGTCACGATAGTTTCTTTAGAAACGGCTAATACACAGAACTACTCTCCGGAAACTGAAAACGTGATCGCTGTTGTTAGTCTTTTGGAGCTGTTTCTAAACTAATGTGACCGTAATCTTCAGGGCGAGGATGCACCCAGTGTGGCTCATTGATGTGGTTTTAATAGTTTTTGGACAACAATGGAGGTCTACAGCACAGAGAAATAAGATATATCAGGCTTTGGATACACACACAATACTTCTAAGTAGATCAGTTAATTGTTGGTTTGGCTCTGCACATGACAATAAAAATATGTACAAATTGCCACCCTTATCCCTTATTAACAAACACAATATGTGTTGTGCTTCAAGACACCGAAGACTTTCCTCTGTATTAATCCAAGACAATGACCATGATCTTTCACCAACCTTAACCAAGATCTGTCAGTGTCTGAACAAAACCATAGAAAGTTTAATAATCTGTAGTTACTGCAAGCTGATGTTGTTATGCAAGATTGGATATTTTGATGGAAAAAAATTAAATTTTATGCATATGTTCAGTTTCAACAGTTTAGCAACTTGAAATATACCTTAATTAACATTTTCTCAACATGTTGGCAGAAAACAATTGGGGAAGAATTACTTTTTCTTCATCTTTGCTTTTGCAATTTTCGTAAAGGTAATTTTTAGGAGACAATGTTGCACCTCAAGCTACAGACAATTACTGACAGTAGAATTAAAAGGTTTATATATTCAAAATTGAATCGGTCACATTATCTAGTCATTCTATGAGTGCTCATCTGTGTCAGTGTGGTGTTATGTATTGAAAACAATAATCCTTTGAGTGCAATTTCTAAAACAACAGGCCCCGTTTCCACATGTGTAGATTGATGGATGCAGAAGATTTTAAAGCTCAGAACTAATTTTGAAGGCAGATAGTAGCTTGAATACTGTAGCTCTAAACTGTGTTTGCATGTTTTTTTCTTCCAAAATGTACCCACATTCCCCAGTAAGAGAGGAGAGTGTATGATTGGACTGGATGACCACAGATTTTTTGACATTTTCAAAAGCCTTTTTGATTGGGCTTATTTCTTCCATATGAGATAAAAACCATATTTATCTATGGTAAATTGTGATGTAGAGGTTTTACATTTAATAAAAGCTGGTAAATGTAGTTTTTGGCTGGTAAATCACCATTTTCACTCCACCAGTCATTCCTTCAAAATGATTGATCAGAAATTGTATATTAAATATAAAAAGTATATTTTAGAAGCCAATAACCTCTGTTAAGTTAATGGAAGAATTGGCAGAATGAAAGTAAATGGCATAAAACATGTAACACAAACACAATCAACTTGAACTAACTTGAACTTTGACCTGCACTGTATAACTCGTCAATGAAAGTATGTATGTCGTGTAGTGTGTTGAGTCTGAAATGTAAATAACACTGTTGGTTATTTTAAGGATGAACTGGTTTATCTGTAAATTAATTACATGTAATTTAATTTATTCAATAAAGATATGTCCACATTGCAGCATATTGATTTGCCAATAAAATATTTGTGTATTGTTTAACCCTCCTGTTGTCCTCGGGTCAGATTTGACCCATTTTCAAATGTTTTTATATCAGAAATATAGATTTCTTTCATCTAATTGCCTGAAAATCACATAGATGGTTCCATACCACACATTTTGCAGGTAAAAGTAATGATCACTACTTTCATTGAATTTTGGGTGTTTTACTAAAACTTATAGCATCTGTGGATTGACCCGGAAGGACAAAAGTTGCATGGTCAACAGGAAGACAACAGGAGGGTTAAAAGTATACTATGAAGTATTTTCCTAAAAAACAATGACTCATACAAAAGTAATCCCTCTTAATCATCACTTATGACCCACTAGAAGTATGTGGAGGTGTATTTATCTGCAGAGACCCTGCCTTCTGCCTGTATTTTCTTATTATTTTGCTGTGTTTGGGACTTTGGGCAGTGGGTGTGTAGCCCCCAGCCAATAACAGCGCACAGGTGTGAGGTCGGGACTCTATAAAAACATAGCAACCAGGTTACATCATTGAGAAGTTGCATGGTCGACAGGAAGACAACAGGAGGGTTAAAGCCCCTGTGTGCAGGATTTAAAGTTTCTTACTTTAGCAACCCCTAGTGGTAGTATCAAAAAAGACAGTTTGGTAGATAGTTGATGACAATCAATAGGGAAATCCATTTAATTCTTAAATAATTTGCAAAGATTTGGAATTGGGATTCGATAAGAGCCTGAAACATTGCAAAATCTGGTACAGTATATCTGATGTGAAGACATTTCACTGTTAATTAGAAGTCATGATCATGGTGTATATAACAAATAGATTCTTACAAACATACTATTTTTAATGTTTTTTTTGTTTTTCATACAGTTAAATCAACAGACGTGACAACAGTAAAAATTGAGACTACATTACAAAATTACATTTTGCTTGTCCTTTTTTCATTGGATCAATTTTTACTACATTATCTCTACTTGTACATTTGTATACATTAGATCAACAAACAACATCGCTGCATTGTTACTGCCATAGTGTCTGTTACAGTACAGTTTTTCCTCACTGATTCTCAAAGAACAGCTGTCAGTTTATTCTGGGATTAGGAGACTGTATGTTAAATACACTTCAGTACAAATACAGTACAGTTCAGCAATATTGATACTATTTCAAAATAAAGTGAAAACTTCCAGATTTTAAAAACAACAGGTTTTAGTGAAAGTCAGACCAGCTGATGCTGACAACTAATTTCACTCTGCTAAAACAAAAGTCTGCTATGAATATGTTAAAATACAGCGTTTATGTCACCAGCAGTCAAATTAATGAATTCAACATTGTCTTTTAATAAGCAGAGTTTAATTCCTACATCCTATGTTTAGTTGCAAAATAGCTGCTGATTGTGAAAGTAAAGCACACCACAGATACTGTTACTTTTTAAAGTTTTTTTTTCCTCACAAGTAAAGACAGAAATATGTTTGTTTTTAAATATGTCTTGATCTCCTTATCACCCCTCATATAGTCAAGCAGTTTGGGACAAAATCCTTCACATCACCTTCTCAGACTTGGTTTACACAATAGCCTACATTTAATTTGGTTTATTTAGGGTAAAGCAGACTGATAAAATGTACATTTACATGATTCACTCACACTTTAAGCATCATCAGAATTGCCTTAGAGAAATGTTCTGATGTTGATGTTGATAAATGGGTCTCTGCCTGTTTATTTCCTTGGGTTTTTTTTATGACTCATTCATATAAAAGATATCCTTCTGCATTAAAGTTGTCCTTCTGTATGAAAGTCAAAAGACAAAAAAGGATCTCACAAACTGCCCGAAGATTAAAAAAAAAAACTAGAACATTTTATTAACAGACAAAAAGGAAGAATCAAAGTGTTGTCTGTTGATAAAAATGCACTGTTTGTGTTTCAGGCACTGTGCGGGATCCTCTCTTATCTTTGCACATGACTGCTTCATAAGAAAGTTATTTTGGGTGTCGTTTCTTCCCTCTAGATCCACCAGCAACATTTTTGCGTCTTTTCGACTGGCCAAATACAAATAAATTCACCTCAAGCTTTTTTTATGCATGCATCACTTCCTGCAATACTGAAAAACACAAATTAGGATCACAGCATCTTTCCAGACTTCCCATAACTGTAGGAATTGAGATTACTTTAATATATGAAAGATTAGTTTTATACAGTTTAACGTGACACAGAAACTGGAGCTGGATAGTGGTAAAAGAACAGGAGGGGGGAAAGTGTTAAACAAAAAAAGGGGCAGGATGGCTTTAGATGTTCCATTTAATGTCCCAGAACAGTGGAGCTGCTTTCTCTGTCGTCGTGACCTCCATGACCTCCTCATGCTGGCTCGGAGGTGAGGTAATGGAGTCTTCTTCCACTGAATGGGCTAAAGATGGGAGTAGAATAGAAAAGTTCACAGCCTTTACTATCAAGCAGTCTGGGTTGCATTTAATACACTAGTGAAGGATACATTTACCTTAAAATCTAACCGGATTCATTCAAAGAGGATTTCTGCTTTTGAGTGTAGATATATATTTGAATTTAACCAAAAGAAAAACACATTTTTTCCACCTAAACATAACCCAAAAACTTTTTTACCTAACTTTAGCAAACTCTCCAACTGTATAAACAAATGCAGTTGCATGAATCCACTTGGTATTGTCACATAATTCAGTTTGTGCTGGAGAAACATTTAAAGTGATTTTTGGGCTTTCTAGTTTTATATTCCAGATTTGACTATTGACTACTACACTACTTCTGCAACTGTGCACTTCATGTTGTTTTATGTTAGATTTTCTTTTTAGAAGCTTACAAAAACTAATTTCTACATTAAAAAAGATTCATAACTGGACAAATATTATGGATAATATGGTTTTATTTAATATAACTGTGTAACCATTTGCTATTAATGGTCAGTTCCTTGACATCCTTTGATCCGTGAGATGGCGCGACGGTACTTTATCTGGTTTTGTTTATTTGTGCAGTCTTCAACACTCCTCCAGTCATCCATCACTGTCAAATTTACTGTAAGCAGGATGTATATACTGCACACAGACATATATACATGCATATACCGCACACAACCACTTACTTTATGTATATAAAGTAACTTATTACATTACTCATTCAGTGTTTTGCAGCACTCCCTGCATTCTTACACACCTTTACACCACTTGTATCCTTGTTTACGGTCTACAGAAACTGTATATAGGCACTGTATGTTGTTGTCCATTTGTTGTTTCTATATGCTTGTATCTATTTTTCACCTACTTTCTTATACATAATAGTGATATGTTTATGTTTGCATATCTTTGTTCAGCTGTGTTGTCTTTGTTTTGGCTGTGTGTCCATGTGTATCTTGCTGAGCATTGTTGTGTGTAAGTACACTGAGAGCCACTAGAAACAGGAGTCACATTCCTTGTATGTGTAAACATACAATAAAATCTGATTCTGATTCTGATCCTGACATGTCTAACTGAACTATGGCTGACATTAGTTAGCCATAGTTCAGTTAAAACACTTACTAGACATGCAGATAATCAGAGGCTCCTCCCATTGGCCGCCAGGCAGGCACCTGATAACAGGGTTCAGTTTCTGCACGAAACCCTCTTCACAGTAGTATCGCACCTTGGTGTTGGTCTCGTAACGCAACCGCTTCTTACCAAAAACCTTAGCGTTGGGCATCTCGGGAGGCTGGCCACAGGATGCTAGCAAGGCAGAGGAGAACAAGACTGAACGACTGTAGCCATGCTGCCTGGTAGTATACCAAAAAAACTGTTAGATGGATGAAAAATGGAGGGAGAGTTTTTTTTTAATCTTAGATGTGAAGTTTGTCCTGAGGGTGGCGCCAGATGAGAGGTTGTTAGTTGAACTGCAAGGTTAAATCTCTGTATGGTGGCCTTTATTGGACGTCTAAAATTCAGGTTGTCAGTCTCAGCTCTTTATTGTTAAACTTAGTTTAACTTTCACCAGTCAGCCTCAGCTGTACTTAGTCTCAGCTGTAGTCCAGTAAGTAGGGTTAAGGTCTGTGTGAGTACAGTACTGTGCAAAAGAGGCGAATTTAGATGTTTAGATTTTTATCCATAATGCAACACCATCAGGGAGGCGTCTGATTGGTCCTAAATGTGTTCTGCAGCATGAGAACGAGCCCAAACATCCAGCCAGAGTTATAAAGAACTATATTCAGCAACAAGAAAAAGAAAGAGTCCTGCAACAGATGGTTTGTGCCTTTTAGTGCCTACTTTTACACAGTACTGTATAGTACATTGTCACCAAGCTTAAAAAGAATACTTTTATTAGATCCTTAAATGGTTACATTTTGAACGTACATGTCAGTGAGTGTTTTGGTTCAATAAAGTTACATGAGATCACTGAGTTTACAGGTGATGTACAACTTTCACTGAAGTGCTGGTCAAAGGGCTGTTAGTGACCAACTACAGGATCAAATGACATGAACTCACAGACGCCTTTCTTGCAGGTGTAGGACAGATGGTAGTTGCATGGCACGTCGCTCCAGTGGCCGCCGTCATGCCACACCATCACCGCGCAGTCCTCACCGGACAGGAAGTAGCTGTCAGGCTGGCCTCGGTACCAGTTCTCATAGAGCTGACAAAGACAGCAGAGCAGATAAAAACAGAGTCAAATGAAGGAAGAAGCTCAATTAAATACAGATTTTTGACTGATGAGAACGAGAAACATTAGACAATCATAGGAAACAGTTCAAAAATGCTTATTCTCTTCTGGGATTGACAACTTAGCGCTGAACTTTCTGACTTGTAAGTCTCAAACGGTTGATATTCTCAATGACAACTCACCAGAGGGTTCCCGTCCGACCAGCGGAAGTCTCCCTCAATGGTTCTGTCATTTAGCCCAATCCACTGATATTCTTTGTATTTTTCTAAAATAAATATTAGAAGATATGAGGAGAGAAAATAAGAGAGGGGTCACTGTATTATACCTATATATACAGTATATATTGTATATGAAGTAAGTTAAGTAAAATTAATTTATATAGCTCCTTTCTAGATCAGATATCACAAAGAGACACAATATAAAAGTAATAAATAAAAAAAGAGATTAAAATAAATAAGTAAATCTAAGTATCTTGGGCTGTTTTTAAAGGTGTCCACAAATCTTAAGTCCAACAGGAGACAGTTCCAAAGTTCCACTTCAAAGGCCCAGTCTCATTTAGTACTGAACCTACAGCGAGGAACAACCAACAAACTCTGATCAGAAGACCTCAGAGACCTGCTATTGATGTAAAGCTGCAGCTGATCTGTAATGTAAGCAGGTGCCTGACCGGGCAGAGCTCTGCTGAAAGTAATCACAAGAATCTTAAATTGGATTCTGAATTTGATGGGAAGCCAGTTTAGAGAGAGTTTGAAGACCTAGTTTAAAGCTTTGCAGCAGCATTCAGGTCCACTGAGGGAGGGAATTTAAATCATTGAAACGGAATGAATTAAAGCAGACTTGAGTTTAGCAATAACTCTCAGCTGGGAAAAAAATCTGGCCCAGAGTCAAAAGTAGCAGCTACATTTCAAACTCATTTGTGGAGGACCAATTTTTAACATGACGACCTAAAGTCCAGAATGAAATATGGCCAGCTCCAAGTGAAAACTAAAAGCTCCATTTCAACCATAATTGTTCCAGGAGCTATGGAAACAGAGAAAGTAATCTCAGTCTCACTACTGCCCTACTCTGTTTTAGATGACTTATGACACTGTGCTGAAAAAAAGTTATTAAAAACTTTGTAATAACTCCAATGGTTTGGATTTTATAAGCCCTGAAAGTTGCAGTGCCACATGACCCTTACAATGTAAAACAATGGGGAGGCAATCTATGGGCATGAACTTTGTGTCAAACGGAGGCTTCTGACGTCTAAACTATAAGTCTGACCACTTGGATTCGCCACAGAATTTCCTACTAAAATATGATTTTTAATTTTAGATTTGGCCAAAGTCATGGGATTTATGAGGAGATTTCACAAAAAGCATACTCTAAAATCCTCCTCTCCAACTGCTCCTGGTCACTCCCTCAGTGCTGTGAAACATCCCGCAATACACACTCATTATAAAATAACAGGAGGAGCAAGAAAAGACTTTAAAACTCACACTCTAATATCTCAAAAACAGTAAAAGATTAAAAAAAAAACATGTAAATTCAAGATTTGTAGGTCAAAGTCTCGTGACTCATTTAAAGTTCAAATGAAGTTTTTATCTAAAGATATGTGGAAGCAGTAAATGTTCAAAAAGGTGTGGGTTCACTCACACTCTCCATTCAAATATATGAGTATTTTTCTGTGTCCAGCTGCAGTTACTTATTGTCTCTACACACCTGACAGTAAACATGTCAATCAAACTTTCAAAATAAAAGCACACCACACTTGTAAGAAATATCCCTCATTTTTAAAAAGCAAAATGATCTGATCCCGACAGGCCAGAGTGTGAGGTCCTGACCAACGCTGCTTGCAGCTCTAATTTTTATTATTATTATTATTATTTCTGCTTCAGAATGTAAGTAAACTTTTACCTCTTTCATTCTCTCACTTGTGCTCTCAGCTCATTCACGCTCTCTCGCTTTTTTAAAAAAGCGAGAGAGCGTGAATGAGCGAGTTTTTTAAAAAAAAGTTGGAAAGCCGACAGTGAAGCCTAACTTATGTTTAACATTAACAAATTCCCACTGAGAGTACTTTGTTGTTTTATGAATGAAGCAGTAAACAAATTGAAGCAGCGGCTGCATCTGTGTTTGACCAATCAGCAACGGTCAGCCCTGCAAATCCCGCCCCAAAAGATCCTGTAACTTTGGAAAGTAAAACCTTCCCCCAGATAAGGTACTTTTTTAGCCCCTGGGACTATCCTACAGGAACTAAATACAGTCCCTAGTTCCTCCAGTCGAAATACAGGTTTAGTCCCTGAGTTCCCCAAAAGGTTCTTAGTCCCCTAGGAAAGTTCCTGCGGTGGAAACGTGTTATAAGATCAGATATTTTAGATGAAGTTAAGAGTCTGAGTTGATTGAAATTACAAGGAGTGCAGTCCTTTCAAAGGCCACAATATGCAATATACTGCTTAACGTATACTACACTAAATATTCTGGTATTTTGTTCTATTTTCTGTTGTCAATTTAATTCACTTGATGCCAAAAAATATAAACTTTTGTAATGAAATGAATCGATAAAGACTCCCGTTATAAAACCCTGCTTTTGTGATTTTCTTTTACTCTTGCTTACCAAACAGTATCAGTCAATACAATCCATGGCAACTGCCGCAGTTAAAAAGCAACCACCAAAGGAATGTCAGATAACTATCTCATCGCCTTGTTGCCAGACGAAATACCAACACCAACTTCAAAAACCGTGACATTTTCTAGGAAAAACAGATTCAATAAGAGGGGAGACATGAAAGATCATTGTTGTGTCTCGTCCCCACAATTTTGAGAGGCCTCGTTGTTAAAACAAACTCATCACTTTGGATTTTTCAAGAGTCTGAATCGGTGGAATGTCAGAGTGAAAGATCGCCAGTTTGATATCTGCTGCAAGAAATATGTCCGTCTCTGTTGAAGTGTCCTTTAGGAAGACACAATCCTAAACTGCTCCACTACTGTTTCATTATTGTGTGGTAATGCAGAGACTTCTTTGAAGCCTCGAAACCTTGATGCTCCGACACCTGAGATTTAAGAGTTGATGATGAGCAGCAGCGTTTTTTGATGTAAGACACAACCAAAATCACACTGTCCTTTTCTTAACATAATCTGTCATGATTATATTCATGGTACGTTGCAATAATTTAACATTTGATGTTGAGATGTTGCAGTAACATGGTTTTGCTTTAAAAAGGAAAAAAATGAAAATGAAAATACAAAATGAGATTCATTGTTTACTACAAATACTTTAAAGTTCTGCAAGCTTGTGTTCTGGAGCTTTTGATCACATCACATGATCTACATCAGCAGATGGAGTCCGCCCAGTTGTCATGTCTGGTGATTTTCTATATTTTTTCTTATTGTTAACAAATCAATTAACAATGAACTGATCTTCTAACAAGTATTGTGTGTGTATCCAAAGCCTGATATATCTTATTCCTCTGTGCCGTAGACCTCCGTTGTTGTCCAAAAACTATTAAAAACATGTTAGTGAATCACATTGTTAATTTCTAGAAGAACTTTAGTAACTTTAGTAACATTACTTTAGTAAAGTAATGAGGTTGTGATATGTTTGGAGCCGTTTCTAAACAAATTAAAGTGACAAAACTCTTCATGATGAAGGAACATGTCACCCAGTGCAGCGGTGTGACTTACTGATGTGTTTTTAACATTTTTTGGACAACAACAGAGGAATGAGATATATCAGGCTTTGGATACACACACAATACTTGTTAGTAGATCAGTTCATTGTTGGTTTGGCTCTGCATTTGTTGACAATAAGAAAAACAGAGAGAATCGCCAGCCTTATACTTGAACATCTACATTTCCATGACAACTGGGCGAGCCCCATCAGCTGAGGAAGATCATGTGATATGATCTAAAGCTCCAGAATAGCTACTTAATGGACGTTGAGGTAAGACTGTTTTGTCAGATCCCATTTCCAAGGTCAAGAATGAGCTTTGAAACTCAACTTTATAAGCTGATTTGCAACAGCATACTGAAATTAATGGGAAATAATCCATGCCCGAAGAAAAAAGTGTGATATGTTTTGGAAAATGGTCACCAGTAACATAAGGTATATGTCATATATGTGTATATATTTGCTTTTAATAGGCTAAAAATGCAAGAACCACTGGTGTGCAACTGCTAATGTAACCAAAGAGATTGATTTGAATAATCCTCACATATCTGTTTCTTAAATACTCTAATCTGAACAGATTTATTTACATACAGTTCCGTTGTCTCTACTCACTACCTAAACGATCATTTTTGCTTTTCAAGTACATTTCTGCCTCTGAAAGTCCAATCAGCAGCTGTTCTTCAGTCAGGTTTTACCATTGATGTAGTCCTGCTCCTCGGGGGTCATGAGAGAAATTAGATGTCCACCACACATCCGACAGTGCTGCTCTGCTGCCTCCCAACTCTGCCGTTTAGCAAAGTGACGGTAGCAGAAGCCCTGAAACTTCTCCCAGCCTGGCTCGCAGGTCTCCAGGTCTGAGAGAGAACAGGTGAAATAAAAACACTGAATTATGGATCTTTAGGAAGGTTAGGTTTGTAAGATTGAGTGTAAATGTTCATAGAGAAGTTACACTAAGAAAATACTTTGTGATCACTGTATCAAAGAGTTGATACTGAACCTGTCTGGCATAAGTCTCCTCCATATCCGGGCAGGCAAAGGCACCGTGCTGATTCACCATCGACACAAGTGCCTCCATTCAAACAAGGGTTCTCCAGGCAGGAGTCTGCAGCAACGTGAGGATGGTCATACTTAATGGCAGCGCTCCAGGCAAAAGGTATTATTTGCAAATGTGTTTTGAGAATTGAGTAACCTTATCTCAATCTGTGTACCCAGATTTGTGAATTTGTACAAAAATATCTTTAGAAGTATAAGACTGAATGACAACAAGAATCTCCAAATGAGTCTTTGACAGCATGAGTCTGTGAGCCTCAACTCAGGGTGAAGAAAACCTGAAATTACTGACAAAAAAATGATGTGTTCACCTCTTACCAGACACCCCATTTTTGTCCAAAGCCCAAATATAATGGACCCAAAATAAGAAGGTTACTGTAACCCTATTGATTACAGTCATAACCCTGGTGTCAGGGTAGTAAATCTTCATATTTTACAACCAAAAAGTCAGAATGAGTATAAGTGATCCTGACAATAAGTGTCACTTAACAGGTTAAGATAAATACTGACATGTTTCACTCATTCATAAAAGGCTATTTATAGTCAGATTTTTATATATTCAGTACTGTGCAAAAGTTTTAGGCACTTTAGATGTTTAGATTCTTATTCATAATGCAACACCATCAGGGAGGTGTCTGATGGGTCCCAAATTTATTCTGCAGCATGACAACGACCCCAAATATCCAGCCAATCATAAAGAACTATCTTCAGCTACAAGAAGAACAAGGAGTCCTGCAACAGATGGTCTCTGATCTCAACGTCATAGGGTCAGTCTGGGATTAACATGAAGAGACAGAAGCAGCTGAGATGCCTAAATCCACAGAAGAACTGTGGCCACTTGCAGGATGCAGGAACAACCGACCTGCTGAGTACCCGAAACACTGTGTGCAGGTGAACCGAGGAGAACTGCTGCTGTTTTAAAGGCAAAGCTGCTCACAGCAAATATTGATTTCATGAAGTTAGCTGATAAATACAAAGTATTCATGGCATTATTTTTGAAAGCATCCTCACATTAATTTTAGTGCCTAAACTTTTGCACAGTATTGTATATTTTCAGATTCTTTTGCATGTGTATAAATCTAATACACTGAAATACAGTCGGAGTTTGGTTTTATTTTATTTTTTGAAACTGACAGCATCCTTATTCCTCAGGAGTCCTGCACTCCAGCACCTGAAGAATTGGCAAATCTCTCACTGTCAGAAGAGTTGATTAACATCTCATTTCCAAATGAAATGGCCCTACAAAAAGTTACCAGCAGAGGGAGCTGTTACATAAGGTACCCACTCCTTTGTTCATGTACCCAGTCTAAATATTACTAATGATTCTATTTGTGTCTTTTATAAGCAGAAGAATAAAGTTTGGGTTTTAGAAATAAATAATATTATTGTAATTTGAAAGTATCCTTTTACTTACTGCATCACTATACAGTAAATCTGGAAGTTTAAATAGCTTATAATGATCAGCATCACATCGAAGAGGCTCAGTTCCAAAGAGTATTTTTTAATTTCCTGTTTGTCAAATGAAATAAACATTTTGAATTTTTCCTCTTAAAATACCCACAATTATTTAAATTACTTTTCTAATGGAAATGACTATGACTTTTATTTTATTTTAGGCTTGATGAGAATAGAATGAGCATCAGAAATTTGTCTTTAAAAAGAGAAAAAAAATCACATATGATATGACCTGTTGACGCTCTGTGTTTGTTCCTCTATTTTCTTCCATTTTTAAGTGACTGATCATTGACAATATAACTATAGTGTACTGTACATATGAAAAAGTACAGAGAAGACTTCTTTCTTTGGCCTTATGGAGTTGTTTATATTTCTTAAATAATCTGAATTGATTATAAATTGATAATAAAATCCTTCACAACAACAACAACACCACAGTAAATAGATTCCTGTCGTGAACCTGCTGCTTGTTATTCTCCGAATATTCATTCAAACTGGAAAGCTAATCTCTCTGTTGTGTTGAGCCAGCTTGAGGTGCCAAATTGCAGCATACAGTACAAATCCCTCTCCTGATTGGGCATTTTCAGAGGCAAAACCTTCCCTCCCCCTTCCCAAAACAATTACAAAGCACACTAACACCAGCTGCTGTTTGTGTTATCATGCAACGTGCAACACTTTGTAGGTACCTGAAATGCTTCCTTGTCTTGCAGCAGACACTTTGGCAGCAGGCAGGGAGGCAACCATGGCCTCCTCCTCCTCCTCTTCTTTTTTAAAATACTCCGGGTGCATGGTGGGAGCAGCAATTGTCAGATCATGGCTGCCTGTGGCGAGCGCAGGACTGGGGGTTTCCTCTTCATCCGGATGCCATGTGCATCTTTTAATTGAGGGCTCGTCTGTGCTGGTCTCCCCCTCACCTCCCTCTGATCCATGTTCTGTTGAGACAGTTTATTTTACACTCACCAAGCACTTTATTGGGAACACCTGTGCAATCCAATGCAATCCAATACAGCAGGTCTGCCATAAATTCCACTTTTACGAAGCTTATACATTTTCATTTATTGTTGACAAGTGTAGAGAAGGTCAGACGGAGTTGCTTTATGTCTTTGTGGATCTAGAGAAAGCATATGAGAGGGTGCCGAGAGGAGGTGTGTTAATGTATGAGGAAGACGGGAGTGGCAGAGAAGTATGTAATAGTGGTGAAGGGTATGTATGAGGGCAGTGTGACAGCGGTGAAGTCTGCGGTTGGAGTGATGGATGGGTTCAAGGTGGAGGTGGGATTACATCAAGGACCGGCTCTGAGTCCTTTCTTGTTTGCAATTGTGATGGACAGGTTGACAGACGAGATCAAGCGGGAGTCTCCGTGGACTATGATGTTCGCGGATGACATTGTGATCTGTATTGAGAGTAGGGAGCGGGTCGAGGAGAGCCTGGAGAGGTGGAGGTATACACTGGAGAGAAGAGGATTGAAAGTCAGTAGAAGCAAGACGGAATACATGTGCGTGAATGAGAGGGAGGACTGCAGAGTGGTGAGGATGCAAGGAGTAGAGGTGGAGAAAGTTTAAATACGTGGGGTCAACTGGAGAATATCAGAGGTACAGCTCAGGTTGGACGGTTTGGAGACAAAGTTTGAGAGTTTGAGATGGTTTGGACATGTGCAGAGGAGAGATGCTGGTTATATTGGGAGGATGCTGAAGTTGGAGCTGCCAGGCAAGAGGAAAAGAGGAGGGCCAAAGAAGAGGTTTATGGATATGGTGAGAGAAAACATGCAGGTGGTTGGCACGACAGAGGAAGATGCAGAGGACAGGAAGAGATTAAAATGGATGATCCGCTGTGGTGACCCCTAACGGGAGCAGCTAAAGAAGATAAAGAAGAAGAAGTTGACATTGTCAGAAAGGTGATAATTCTTCTTTATGTTTATTATTGAGGACATAGTGGGTGGTGTACTGAGTGCATTGAATTGAAAGGTGTTCCTAATATTGTGTCCACCTCGATAAATTCATGAGGGGGAAAAAATATAGGGAACATTTTTAAGACTTTTTTGCAGTGATGTTCTGAGCTTCCATCCTTCACAAAGAGGTAACAAGGAGTAAAGTGTTTGATATCCAAAACAGGTTTTTGGTGAAGTATTCCTTTAAACTTACCGTTAGTGCTGCTGGTGGTAATCTCCGCCACACCCTCTTGCTCCTTTGAGACATAACCACATTCCTCAGCGACAGGAGACTCGGCACTGTACTCCCGATCGGCGCGAGACTCCTGCGGTGTGGAGGAAGGCTCTGGTTCCCAGCCGGGTGTGAGGGTCAGATGAGGGATGAGTGTGATTTTTGCATCTGATGGAGGAGGTGCATCTGTTCCAGGCTCACCGTCACTTCCCTCAGAAGTGTGGTTTGTAGAAAGAGTTGGGTTTGTCAAAAACAGTCCTGGCTTCACTTCTGGGCTTTCTCCTGATTCACCTGATCCCTCACCTGAGTCTGAATTTTCCTCTCTGACCTCTCGTTCTCGTCCCTCTCGATCACTGTCTGTGATATTTTGGTCTGTGCTGAGAAATACATCTGGTCTTTCTCCTAATCCCTCCTGTTCAAGTTTGTCCTGGGTGTCCTCCAGAGGTTCAGCTTCAGATGAAGCATTGCTTTCTGGGATGAAGGTAATAATCTCTGTGGAGCTGGCTTCAACCTCAACAGAAGGGGGAGACAGGGTTACAGATGCCGGGGATGTCAACAAAGTGACTGAGTCGTTGTTTAGGACAGGAGTGTATATGCTGGAGCCTGAGTCGTCTGTGACTATGATGGCCTCTGCTGTTGGGATTTCCATAGAATCGCTGTGTCCACTCTGGTCGGTGGGATCATCTGGTTCTGCCTCCTCTGAAGTGCTATTAGATTCCTCATCACCATGGCAGACGGGAATGATGGACTTTGTCGTTACGTCTGAGTGCTCTTCAGTAGGATGATGACCTGAGAAAGGGACCAAGAAACGGGATCATCTAAAACTACTGTATATGCTAAAAATATCTATAATTTCTATCATTTTCTAAAGCAATTTACTGCTACTGAAATGAAGCAAGAAAGAAAAACAAAGTTAGTTGTGCAATTGTGTGTAATAGAGGATTGGTATGCCATAATTTGTAGACATTTTACACTTCATATTTTACTTACCATTATGTTTTTAATCAAGTTATGTGGCTCTAGGCATGTCAGTGTTGGTTGGTCAGTCTGTCAGTATCTTGGATGGGTTGGATGTTTTGCCATTTTTGGTAAAAACACTGATTGTCTCCACACAATCCATAATGACTTATATATCCTGATCTATCATCCAGCACCGCCTGCTGATCTGATGTTTCACTACCAACATGACAGAGTACGCCCAAAAATCTTTATGCCCTTCCAGCCCATGGATGTATTATAGGAACTGGATACTGGACCCAAAGATGGCACCTATTCACTCGAATGAAAATTGCTCACCTGGCAAATAAGCATTAGTGTGTTTCTTAAAGTTACATGTTAAACATAGGTGTGCTCACATGCTAATTCAACAGTTATTAGCTAAAAAGGCTAGAATGCTTAACTGTGCACACTAAGGGTTAGCATGTAAGCATGTTAATTGTGATCATATATGCTTATGTAACATGCTAAATGACTGCATGTCAGCATCCAATAGTGGTTGACATGCTATTTAATATGCGAACTGTAAGTAAAATTCCTTACAACTTGCAAGTTTTCACATCACAGGACATCAGAGTTAGTGATGCGAAGGTTAAAAAACACTGTGCAGTGACGATGTGGCAGTTGCAATATATCCATCAAGATTTGGGTTTAATTACCCTGAATGACAGACTTTGGTTGACAAGGCATTCATATTTCCATATTTCCATCCATCCATGTATTGGAGCTGTCATAAATATTAGTTTCCCAGTCATAATAACAACTAGTGATGTAGAAATAGCTTAGGTGACCAATCAATATCAATTAAAGAGGATCAGCTGCAGTCTTCAAGCCAAATAACTGGCTCACCATAACGGTAAAATTTACCACACTTACTTGAATCAGGTGTAGGGACCAGTCCAGAGGTGGAAGAGGTTTCCATAGCAACCAAGCTGAGAGTCACTGTGTTTTGTGTTTCCTCATCTGGAGTTGCACTCTCCTCTCCGGACTCCTCTTCTACTGGATGGCTCTCAGGTGTACTGTTGTCAAAAGATGGCAACACGGTGGTGGACAGAACATCTGGTTCTTCAGTGTGGGGTGAAGTAGTCATCACTGACATCTCCTCAGTATTTGCAGTGCTGGCCTCCTCTGGCTGTCCTGTAACATTGTAAGAGGTGCTTAAGTGGACCGACTCGGTTTCAGAGGTGTGTTCCAAATCAACAACTGGAGTGTGGTCCTCTTGAGAAGTGGGGAGATCAGTCTCCTGATGCACCTCTGAAGAGCTGTTGATAAGCTCATTTACATCAGCTCCAGATGTTGCATTAACAACAATCGTGTCAAGGCTTTCAGTGTTTTGGTTATTCTCAGAAACATGATGCTCTGAGGGCTCTGCGGTCTCTGAAGTTGTCCCATTAGTTGTGGGTACATCATCAGTCTCTGGAGAAGATGTTGGTTGTGTGTGAGACTCGTTATGATCTGCATCCAGGTTTTCTTCAGGTGCTGGCTGATAGGACTCAGGGTAGCTGGCCTTCTGTACAGGCTCCCAGGTGTCTTTGGTGGACAGGGTCTCTTGATACTGAGACGGCTGAGTGACAGACTCATGAAAGTCTGCTGTGACCAGCAGCCTCTTGTCATAAACCAGTGTTGGGAATTGATCCTTCACAAAGCCCTGCTTTACAGGGTTGGCTGTCCAGGCTTCCAAGAGTTCTTCGCCCCCCTTTGCTGTCACAGCACTCAGGCTGACCTCCTCCTGCGTAGGATTAGATAAGAAAACAATGTCCTGGCCAATATCCTCTGGCTCAGTGGCAAGAAAATCCTGGGGAGATTCAGTGTGAGGGCTGTTGTCACCTGGAGTAAAAAGGAGAATTGGAAAATGTTACACATAATAATTCGGATTTGACAAGACCTATTCTTTGTGTTACAAGAAAGCTCATTTGAATGTAAGAAATGTGATTGTTATTGTCATTGTGTGCGTCAAGTGGGCATCTACAACAGCATAAAGACTAATTATATATGGTTATTTTAAAATAACTGAAAATACCATAGTTTAAAGCAGTAGTTCCCAACATTTTTGGCTTGAAACCCCTTAAAAAGAAGCTACATCTGCTTGCGACCACAGGTTACATACGTATTCCCATGAGTAGTGAACAGTTCAACCAAGGTGGAGATTTTCCTCTACAACCTTCTAAGATTGTTAAGTTTGAATAATTTTAACGGTAGGAACAACTATCCAGTATTTCATTGGCCTAGTTTCAGACCTCTGAATTGCCCCCAACATCTCTGATTCGTTCAGTGATTTGAAAAGATGATATGGTTATCATGTTCCAAGATGGTAACCCACGCATTCCTATGAGAGTCTGTGATGCTCAGAAATCTGTATTCACCGATGGTGAAAAGAAAAACTTAGATTCTTTACGTAAGTAAAAGTAAACGTAAAAATGTAAACGTAAAAAAAACGTAAAGGTCCTGCATTTGAAACCCTACTTAAGTAAATGTACAGAAGTATTACCAGGTAAACTTACTTAAAGTATTAAAAGTAAAAGTGTTTGTATTGCAGAAAATTGGGCTGTGACGATATTAAATATGTTTAATTAAGTACGTTATTAATACTGATGAATTAGTGCATAAGCAGTATTTTATTGTTCCTATTTGATTTTCGGGATTTTATGAGAGTCACAAGATAAATCTGAGGGACTGTGAGATGATAATATGTGTAGGAAAGTTCTGATATATAAATTTGGATTCAAACCTTTTCTCTCATCTTTGTGTTTTTGTGAAATATTGGAGTTTTACCCCTTTGGGTTTAATTCATTTGAAACTAAGTTTATGGGCAAAAGTTCCTGGCTTTAAATGTTTTACACTCTAATGGAGAGCAAAGTTATTTGTGTCTCCCCTTTTTTTCTTTCGCTGATCGGAAAAATGATCCAATATCCGTGACTCAGGCCAGCGTCACCCTGTCACCCCCACTGTGAGACTGTGAGAGATGAAAATAGCAGCTCTGGAACAACAACCACCTTGTTTCTTTGTGGAATTAAAGTAGGTAATTAAAGGGTTTCTCCTGTGGAATTCAAAACAAAACAAAGCTGTCCTCCCTACACAGAAAATAAACTAAGACTCATATCAGATATAAGATTGTTCTCTTACTTCTGAAGCAGTAGACATCATGCCGAGTGTGAGCTTCAGGGAAACCCGTCTGGTTGCTGTATTGATAGACAGTTCTGACCCCAGGTTCCCCACCTCCACAGCGCACTCTAGGGGTGACGATGGGGTACCGCACGCTCCCGTCCGCCAGCCAGCCTGGGCTGCAGTGGTGCAGTCCATCATTCCAGGCTGCATATAGCTGAGCGGTGGTGGCCAGCTCCGCCCCGTGACTCAGACAGTAGGCCTTGGCCTCCCAGAAGGTGAAACTCTGGGGGGCCGAGCCATGAAACACCTCACCTGTAAATATGGAGACAGGTGTCATGTTTTGATTATCTTTTTCCTTTTACTTCTCTTTGATTTACAAGGACCAGTCAAAAGTTTGGACACACCTTCCCATTGACTTGAATGAGAAAGTGTGTCCAAACATTTGACTCGTACTGTGTGTTTGCAGCCGGATCAGGTAAATCATAACATAAACATATCATAAATGATATAAATATTTTTTTTTACAACCTGGGTTGTTATTTTGGTAGTCTGGGCTATTATTCTTCTTTGTTATGATGTGTATGTTATACATGGTCAAAGTTCCAAAACTTGTATATAAAAATTCTCCATGCAAGTCAAAAGTCAGGGCTTCAGCATACGCTGAGTGCTTTGTTTGCAATGTTACCTCTACCTCCTCTTCACAATGACTCACAAATGCCCACAAATGGCCGTGTGTTCTGTAATCTTTGTTGCTAAGGTTGTTCACATTGTCCACTTTCATATTTCATTATTTTCCTGAAGCTGACCAATCAGAACAGAGTGGGCTCATAGGCCTTAAAGAGACGGCCTGTTTCAGACAGAGGCTGAACTGAGGGGCTGCATAAAGGACCAGTATAAGATAAATAAGGAGTTTTTAACTGGAAATCATGCAAAGATTTTCCAGTAGAGCCCCAGAATATAATTAAAGACCTGGAATTGTGCATGATATGTCTCCTTTAACTACCTGCGGACCGGGCCGGCTTTAGTTCTTTGTACAATTATATACACACACACATACATCCAGATACATTTTGTCTAGAGACACTAGGAGCAGGAGTGTTGCTTCAAATGTTTTTATGCTTTTAAACAGATAAGAGTAGGGCAGGTTAGTTGAGGTTTTATTTTTCGTTTCTGTTGTTTGAAGACAAATTTCTTAAAATTCTAGGTTAGGAGTCCTCTTTTGGTTGTAATTATTTATTTCATTTAAGTTGCACCTGCAGGCCCTTTTTTCCTTTGTAGTTTGCCTCTTTCTTTTCTTTCTTTCTTTTTTTCCCCCTGAGAGCTGGGTCATTACAGTTGTGAAAAAAAATATATAAATAAACAAAAAAAAACAATCCTTTTGGTTGTGTTATGCCGACCTTACACCAAACGACTTTTCAAACGATTTCACTGTTGCAGACAAATTTCCAATGTCAGAATAGTTGTGGCGTGCTCCCGTCATTTCAATCATTTGGTGTAAGATGGTCAAAAAACTCAGTCCGAACTGTCTTAAGGCAGTCTTTTTCTTGTCTTGACATTCCAATGAAATCAAACATGTTTAATATTATCATAAGTCTTTATTCTTGGCTCATGCAAATAATGAATTTCAATGGCGAAAACATTGTCAACAACCAATAGGTGCACTCTCTCCAGCACCAAACAGGAAGCAGCAAACCAGGTAGTTACTATAGCGGCTGAAAAAACTCCTCAAATACCGTCACACATACACATGACAGACAGTTTTTGCAGAAACGTAAGGAGAGCGCAGGGAGCTTCAGTTCAAATAACTAATATGTATATTTTTCAATGTTTTGTCACCACTACAGAAACACCAGGTAACTGCTAAAGTATGATGAGGTCATCTGACGTTGACTGCTGTTAGTTATTGGTATGATTAATAGTTTAATAATGTGTGTTTGTATTGATTACTGACGGTGGCTGATCAGGCTAATTATCAGCTAATTGTACACAGTTTCTAACAGCAGTTTGCAGTAAATGGTTGCCCTTTGTGTGCATGTTTTTAAACTATTTTCCTAATTAAACATGATATGCTTGATAGTGTTATTAATGACTCCTGATTAAACAAAGCTCAGCATTCTCGTTGTCCTTTAGCTTCCCTTTTTATAAGTCACATTAACATTTATTCACCCAGAAAAAAACTAATATTTCTCTGTATAATAAGACCTCCTCTTTCTGTCAGCTGCTGTGTGTCTGCAGTTTATTTACTGGTTTTTCACACATTATTTCAAGCCAGTTGGAGGAGTTAAAGCTGTGACTTTCTGCCTTTGTCTAGGCTGCTGCTGTTTCTACTGTATTTCATGCAGCTTGCAGGGTTTAAAAACAGAAATACTCCAACATCCAGCAGCTGAAAGTCCAGATAGTTAATGGTTAAAGGTGGTTTCTGTAGGCAGCTGTATAAACTGTGTAGATGTTTTAAAGCTGTAAAAATACAAGTACAAGGATGACACCTATTGAAATGTGACTGTCTTAGCTGATACAATCTAAGAAATGTTAACCCAAGAAAAGATTAATTTGTAAAAAGAAAAAGTTGTCCAATGAAAGTTAGTTAATAACAGGGACAATCAGCATGTAGTGTCCGTTGTTTCTCTTTTGTTAGTGTTCAGTTATAACTGAATTAATTAATTAATTTACATTTACTTTTGGCTGGTTTTTCAGAACAAACCACTACACACACAAGGGCAGCTGTGGCCAAATGCTGCTTCTGTTTCTCCTCCATTGTTTTCTCCAACAGTTTTTCTTCTTGTAAATTTCCACCAGAAGCAAGATTGGAAATAATCTTAAAATTAATCTAAACGTATTACAAAAAGTAATGAAATTTGTTTTTCATGAAATTTTATTTCTTTGTTGTAACAATGCTTCTTGGCAATAAATCTTATACCGTTGGAAAGCCTGTTTATTTCCCTTTTAAATGGTGAGCAGCAGAGCTGAGCATGTGGGTTGCGCCCATGAAAAATTTGCCAAATCTTCTCTGCCAATGCCTAACAGCTTAAATAAATCTTTTCTTGGGTTAACATTTCAAGATTTATTGCCAAAAAGCATTGTTACAACAAAGAAATAATCTACCAAACTCAAATTTCCTTATTTTTTGTGTTAAGTTTAGTTGTAGTCTTGCAAATAGTGACCCTGCAAGATCCTCAGTCTCTGCAAAAATCTTACAGTCTGTGACTAAAAACTTTAGATGTGCGAGGGTTTCAAACTTTAGTCTTTTCAAAGTCTTTTCAAAGTCTTCTATCTAGTGTATGGTAGACTTTACCCTCAATATTCTCCACGTAGCAGTAGACGTCATACAGTTCATCAGGCTCTAGCAGTCCATAGTTCCTCACTCCTGGCAGTCCATCCATGTCCCCGAAACAGCCCTCTCTTGGCATCTGAATGGGATATCTGTGGAAGGAAATATCACAGAGCACTGAAGCACTGAGAACCTCTTCCTCTGTGAGGGCAGCACTCCTAATATCACACTTGTACGAGCACGTCTTTGGAGTGTTGGAGTGGGGAGAAATGTTGGGTTTGAGAGCCTCTCAGCTACTTGATGATCACTGTTTTCTGATGTGCAGATGTAGAGAGCATATCAAATGTTAGCTGGCTGAGAGGTCCGATATCAGACCTCTGTACTGACTGACCTCCATACTCAACCACATGGACAGCAACATGTCAGTCTAGCAGGGCTATTTGAAGCACAGTTTATGTTGTTGTTTTTCATCGGACCGCATTAAGGATTTGGTTTGTTGCCAAATGGAAACTGCAAATCGGAATATCTCAAAACTCACTTCACCATAACACACACGGAGAATTTTCAAGCTAAGAGGCCACTTGATCCAGCGTTGAGTGATACGTCCTGCATTAGATCCCTTTCTCTCCAGTCCTCACCTCACCGAGTGGTCTGAGAGCCAGCCTGCATCACATTGCTCGTATCCGCTGTGGTAGGCGGCCAGGAGCTGCTCCGGAGAGGCAATACGAGCCCCGATCTCCTCGCAGGCATTTCTGGCCTCCTCAAAGGCAAAGGCGTACCGGCTGGATGCATCACGATAATGGAACACCACCCCTGTAAAACCCATAACAAGAGCTTCATAAATTCTGTGGGCCTGTAGTGTTTTATGTGATAATTCTGCAGAGTGACATTAGAGGCAGGGTGACCTATGCAAGAAAAGTAGTAAAATAGTGTTTCCATTAAAATGTTGCACAAGTTTGAAGGAAGTTTCTGAAAATTTGGCAAAATAAGAAATATTTCAAAAGGAGAAGATTACATTATTAATGAAGTACCAATAACTCTGATACATCAGGGCATTTTACTGCTGCTCTCTACCTAATATGACATTTGTGTTTTCTTTTTTTATTGAATGAATCTGTCTCTCATGGAGCTCGTGAGGAGCCACGGAGAAAAAAAAACTCACTAATTAGTGCTCTCGATTTAATATTTTGTGCCCTTGAGGTAACTGTTCGTGTGCTCGGATTACTTAATTAGTGCTCTCAATTTATCTATTTTGCTTGTTCCCCTCTTGTAGAGGACGCCAAACACATTCAGTCAGCCAAAATAAAACTTAAAGCCATGCATAAAACTTTTTTTAAAATTTCTCCCATTTCCGCTCAGCTTTTTTTTTTCTTTTTTTCTTTTTTTTTATGCGCAAATTGCAAATGTGCAAACATATCTACTGTGAAGTCCAGGACTGTGTTGCACCAACTGTTCTTAAATCCATCATTAAGTTTGTGTGTAAAGTCCCTCCTGAGTTCTTAGTAACTACTAACTAGTTTCAAACTAGTGATTTACTAAACCACGATGCACAATTAAACTTAATAAAAGTCTTAGCTAGTAATGTGTAAAATGGTTTCTAGGAAACATCTGTAGCACTGTCCATTAAAAAGTACCAACTATGTAAACAGGAAGTCGCTGTAGCATCACGATCTGTAGCATAACGTCATGGATTCATAAAGAGAGCTGGATAAACTGTGTAATTTCAACATCACGTGATGCATGCTGGCCCAAAAAGACTTTTTCCCACAGACTTACATTCTAAAAGAGACGTCTGTAAATCAGCAGGTACATTTTTTTGAGCGTCACAACTCCTGCAAAATGACTCATTTCACTATCAGAATTTGATCCATTCAGTCCAAGTTTGACTTTCCACCATCAAACTGATTAAAAGATAACATACAGTTCATGCGTTTTGTGGCATAATGTTGAGCCACTAACAAAAATTCTAAATTAATCCTGATGACAATAATTTGTCGTACTGATATGAGTGAAACTAGTGGATGAGAAGCCACAAATAGAGCTAATACGACCCTTAATACCATCCCAGAGTTAGAGTTAGAGTGTTATCCTGCACCTTCTGCTGTCTATATTTAATGCAAAATACCGAAAGCAGCATTCAGTATCTGATATATTAGCTCACAAATGACTGTTGTCAGAGAATCCATAATGTATTACTCGGTGGGTGCTCTGAATGAGACAACCATAAATCATAGATGTTGAGCGTATGTGTGTGTGTGTGTGTGTGTGTGTGTGTGTGTGTGTGTGTGTGTGTGTGTGTGTGTGTGTGTGTGTGTTGAGTGTGCTTCATAAAGATACAGGAATATGAGAGACACATTTTTTTCATTTACCCATAAGAAAGTTTGTTTGACCTTGATATTTTTCATGGCCTTTTTTTGTCAGTCAACATGGTGCATGTGTTGACTCTCACATGTCTGTTCTGTCATTGATGTTGAACTATTTTGTTTGCTTTTAGAAAAAATTGACAATCCAGGTAAAAAGTTGTTGCTGTCTATGTGTTGCTTTCAGCCCATTTGTATTAAATGGGCACAAGAGTTGCAGCAGCACACACTGCTGTCGACAACATGAAACATTTTAAAATGTTTCATTTTATGAGTTAATGCCTGATGAAACTCTATGAACCAAACACTGAATGTTCACTAAACATAATGTGGTTGAATGCAACATGTTGTTTTGCATGATTTAGTTTTCCTATGCACCTGTCTACCAGATGTGCATTAGACTTGGTTTGACATTTAATATCATAATGATAGTTTTCTTAAAATTAATTAAATGATTAAGTAATAATATTATATTATAGATACATGGATATTATTATAACATAACACATTATCGCAATATGCTTCCAGTGCAGCTCAATTTGTCTCAAACATGTTTTCTATGAACTGAAATATGCAGATTTGGATTCTGTACAAATTATCACACCTCACTGGCAGATGTGCGAGTTGTTATTGGATTTGACTTTAAAATACAGAAAAATTTGTTCACTCTGATTTATAATTTTTAGAACTCAAAACCTGAGAAAAACATCCAATGAAGATGTTTTTACTTGTATTAGCCAGTTTTTTTAGATATAAATAAAGAATAAAATTGCTGCAACACATTGCTACATAATTCAGCAGCTAATGAATTCAAATACAGCAGCTCTGCAATAAAAAACACATTTTTTAAAGCAAATAATATTCAGTTTTTATGGACACCGTGTCAGAGAGGTGTTTATTTAACTTTATGGTCATTTTTGAGGCGAAAATTTGATGGGTTGTTGTAACGGTCTCTATAATAGAATAAGGTGTTCCTGTTATTTCATCCACACTGTGAATATACAGGGGGTGGACAGAATAACAGGAACACTTAATGCTATAATTTAAGTGAACAACACAGGTTTTTTAATAACAATCAACAGCATGGTCAAGTGTTATTATTTTGTCCGCAAACATGTATTTTTAAATAAAATGAATTATTACAAAAGTGAAAAGTTAACATTTTGTGCTGCTTTATTTAATTTTGATTTTATAATATAAGTGTAAAAATGTGTCTGTCTCTCACCTTTGACCTTGACTAGACTCACGTCGTCGGCGTCCTCCAGGCCCTGCTGCACCTCGCAGCGGTAGAAGCCGGTGTCGTTCTGCCTCAGACTCTCCAGCCGCAGGGTGAGGTCGGCGGGGGAATAGGCGTAATTGAGCAGCGAGGCTCGGTCCTTGTAAGCCTCGCTGACTCTCACCCTGTCGCCGCGGGCAACCAGGATCTCTGTCTCTTTGCCCTGAGTCAGTACGCTCCATTTGATCCGGGGGAGAGACAGCACGGCGTGACGGCCGTTGGTTGAGGGGGACGGCGGCGGGTGAGCCAGAGACACCAGGCAGGGTAATGTCAGATTGCCACCAAGTACAACCTGCACAGGCAGCGCGGTGGGGATGGTCACGTGGAGAAGCTTTGAATCATCTGAGGAGAGAAAGGCTTTAATGTAATTGGTGACATTGTGATAAATATGTTTTAGGGATGTGCAAAGATCCCAGTATTTGTATTTGTATCTGTATTTGTTGAGGCAGCAAAATTATTTGTTTCTGTATTTGTATTCGAATAATAGTGGAAAGGGGCTTAAAAATCCTGTTTTTGTTTTTATGACACTTAATTTTAGAAAATTAAAGTTTTACAATAAGTGTTCATGAATAAACTACCTTACAAAGGAGGTCCTCACATCGGGTCTTGAACTGGAGTCTCTCAGATCATAGACGACTGCGCTGACTACTAAGATAAAACTTTACTCATTGCCTTATGCAGACAGACCTCTACCTATTTATACACCCATAACACAGAGACAGCACAGCGTGTAACGTGTAGGGAGGAACTTCAAAGGCAATTATTGCTTTGCATTTTTCATTTATTGCCTATTTTTTTACAGCCTGACTTTATGGAAAGGAGAAGGGGAACAACAGGTTATGGAGAGTCCCTCGGGAGCACTTTGCTTGTGTCAGTAGCTCAGTTTTATCTCTGGGGAACACCCCCAACAAATAATTTTTTAAATATTTGTATGAAACAAATATTCATATAAAACCCACTATTTGTGCTTTGCCGAATAATGTATTTGTATTCCGGCACACCCCTAATACGTTTATATATCTTCTTGTCCAGAGTTAAATGAAAGATTGATACCACTCTCATGTCTGTGTGTTAAGTACGGTGCTAGAGACAGTTAGCCTAGCTTAGCATAAAGACTAGAAGCAGAGGGAAACAGCTAGCCTGGCTCAAAGTTAAAAAAATACACCTATTAAATAACATGTTGTATTGTGTGTGTTTAATGTGTACATAAACTTTATTAGATATTTCCCAAAATGTCAAACTACTGATAAATGTCTGCTTCAACTTTTATACATACTAGATGCCCAAGACCTCCATCCATCCATCCATCCATCCATCACTAAACTATTTTTTAATGAATTGCTGACACAATTACTGACTTATACTGACATCTACCTATACATACTATACTATATATTATACTATTAGCCAAAACAAAACAAGATTAAGAGCCACACTCAGGCTCTGTGAGGTGAGACACATGGAGCTTTGAGCTAAATGCGATGTAATGTTTACTATGTTCACCATCTTATTAAAGTGTGTTAGCATCCTACCATTTTGCTAATTGGTACTAAACATGGAGTACAGTCATTTCATGGCAATATATCCAATATTTGTTGGGATATTTCAGCCTGGACCAAAGAGTTAGACCAATAAATCAGCTTAAATGTCAATCAGCTTAAAACTAAGACACTCAAAATAAACTAGTATTTTCTCCCATTCTAGCTTAGGAAATATAAATTCCATAAGCTTTTCCTTTGCTTTTTTCAACTTTCATTGCACAACCCTGCAATCAGTTCTGAGAGCCACAGCTTGACATTTAGTACCAGAGTTGGACCAAAGGACTTTAGATTTTAATTGGACAGACGTGATTGAATACTCACCAGCGTAACAACAGGCAGATTTTTTTTTTTCTTCTGTTGCCTCATAGATCAAAATGACAATATTTTATCTGTAGGTGGTTTGTAGTGTAGGGTGGTTTATCAGAGATGTCGTACTAGTCTCTGTCATGTTGTTGTAGTTCTTGCTGGTCACCTGCAGAGGTCATTGTTTTAGGATTGTAGCTCATTATATTCTGAAAACTTCCAACTTCCTACATTTATTTAACAGCTTTAGTTACTTTTCAGATGAAGATTTGACACAATGGATAATATAACAAGCTTTTAAAATACAACACATTGTTAAAGATGAAACCAGTGGTTTCCAAACTTTTTTGGCTTTTGACGTCTTACAAAAAGCAGTGTGTAGTCGGGGTCACATTTCACATGTCTATGAGTTGTTAACAGCTCCACCAAATAGTGATTTTTCCCTCTAAACTTCTCACATGCTTTCATTTCAATAAATGTTCAAATGATCCAATATTTCAGCTAAAATCAAAGTCCAAAAACTGAAAACAGATTTGTGTATCAGAACTTTGTTTTTTCTTCTTTCCTCTCCCATTAATCATCTCACCACCCCTCAGATTTATCTGCTGACCCTTTGGAGGGGCCCGACCCCTAGGTTGGGAACCACTGGACTAAACTAGCTAACTGTATATAAAGTAGTTGAAACTAGCTCCACCTCAAGCAGCTACAACAGTAACATGCTGCCCTAACACTGATGCTTCACTATTAATAATCTAATGATGTCATATATAATAATATATCAGTCAGAGGGACCAAACCACTACTTTTACTGCAATACTTTAACTACATCAAGCTCATAATACTTATGTACTTTTACTGCAATACTTTAACTACATCAAGCTCATAATACTTATGTACCTTTACTGCAATACTTTAACTACATCAAGCTCATAATAGTTATGTACTTTTACTGCAATACTTTAACTACATCAAGCTCATAACACTTATGTACTTCCACTGCTCAGGTACCCTTGAAAATGGCCTCCATTGTGCACGTCAGCAAAAACAATGGACGTCAAGAAGTGATTAAAGAGCACCCCGCTGCCCTCAAAAGTCAGAGGTCACATATGATTTAATGGAGTCGCGGGTGTCAGTGGTGGATGGGAGCGGTGAAAGTGACGGGGGGATGGAGAGGGAAGGGTGCGTACCTGACTCGTGGTGGGGGGTAGAGGACGACGGGAGGACGAGGAGACAGATGGCACACAGCAGCACAGGAAGAAGTACATCCAGTCTGTGGGTAAAAGACAGGAAGGGAGGAGGAGGGACAACATGTTTGAACTTGAGATGACAAGAATATCTGGGCTGCAGTGTTGGAGCAACAGCTTGTTTTCAAAGCATAAGCTTACATTTACCTTAAAACCTCATCAGCTGTCTCATGTACCAAAAAGTCATACTCTGTTACCTACCTGAAATATTATTCATATCAGATGAAATTACCGCTGTAAAATGTAGGTCATTTCAGTATTAGACAGTGGTGGAAGAAGTACTCAGATCGTTTACTTAAAAACGTAGAAGTAGAAATACTGTAGTGTAAAAATACTCAATTAAAGTAAAAGTCCTCAATTCAAAATGTTACTTAAGTAAAAGTACAGAAGTATTATCAGCAAAATCTACTTAAAGTGTCAAAAGCGAAGTACTCATTATGCAGACTGGCTTCTTTTAGGTTGTTTTATTATAGTAAATTATGTTATATTGTTTGTTTTTATTACTAACAAATACATGTAAGAACATTTTAACACTGTGGTTTATCAATGTGGAGCCAATTTTAGATACTTTGTGTAGATTCATAGTAATAGTACTGCATTATATTATATAAGTGTATCATTTGTTTTTATTATGATAGAAATACATTTTATTTATATTGCACCTTTCACACACTAATGCAGTTCAAAGAGCACAACAAAAAAAAGAAAAGAAGCAAATAATTAAAACAACAGTTAGAATATTAAAATCTATTATTTTTTGTAAAATGAAATAATCTGAAAGTAACTAGTAACTATAAGTGGCAAATAAATGTAGTGGAGTAGAAAGTACAAAGTAGCATTAAATGGAAATACTCAAGTAAGGTACAAGTACCTCAAATTTGTACTTAAGTAAAGTACTGTACAGTGCTAGTTACTAGTTACTTTTAAGATTTTTCAGAATTTATATACTGTTAATTAAGTTTAAGTTTAATTGTTAAGTCAGTCTTTGTAAGGCGAGTCTTTAGAGTGGACTTTACTCCGGTTGCTCCAAGCCTAGTTGGGCTTAACTACAACCAGTGATGCGCGTCCATGTGAATGCCTGAATGTGTTGCCTAGCGGTGTGGGTTGCTAGGATACATTGTTAACAATCTCCCACTGTCTTGCTAATTTGTAGCTAATCATTTCTAATTTGCGGCAACATTATGGAGGATCAAAGAAAAAAAAAAGGCAATTTCATGGATAATGAGATAAGAAAATTAATGGAGCTGTACAGCCAGCACAAGAAAACACTGACTGTAGAGCAATCCAACATAATAACATATAAGAAGCAGACGACAACTGGAGAGAAACAGAGGGGGTCATAAATGATTGTTCAGACTCAAGCAGCCTTCATTCAGAAAACAATGTACCGAATACGGATGTGCAAAGATCTCAGTATTTGTATTTGTATCTGTATTTGTTGATGCAGCAAAATTATTTGTATCTGTATTTGTATTCGAATAAAAGTGGAAAGAGGCTTAAAAATCCTGTTTTTGTTTTTATGACATTTTAATTTTAGAAAATTAAAGTGTTATAATAAGTGTTCATGAATAAACTACCTTATGAAGGAGGTCCCCACATCGGGTCTTGAACTGGAGTCTCCCAGATCATAGACGACTGCGCAGATTACTGAGATAAAACTTTACTCATCGCCTCATGCAGACAGACCTCTACCTATTTATACACCCATAACACAGAGACAGCACACCGTGTAACGTGTAGGGAGGAACTTCAAAGGCAATTATTGCTTTGCACTTTTCATTTATTGCCTATTTTTTACAACCGAACTTTGTGGAAAGGAGAAGTGGAACAACAGGTTATGGAGAGTCCCTCGGGAGCACTTTGCTTGTGTCAGTAGCTCAGTTTTATCTCTGGGGAACACCCCCAACAAATAATTTTTAAAATATTCGTATGTGTAAACAAATATTCGTATAAAACCCACTATTTGTGCTTTGCCGAATAATGTATTTGTATTTGGGCACACCCCTACTCCTGAGTAAGGCAAAGATTTTGACTTTACGCCTGCTCCTGACTAGATGTAAGATTTACAAAAAGAAAGCTGACCGACATAACTATTATGTCGGACTTAGAACAACAAGTTACAACTGACTTAGCTTAAGACTTCCATAAGTGGGATTTGAGGGATTGAGGATGCAAAACGGGCTCTTGTATTTGGGATTTTATTTGTCTTGTGTTGCTCTAGTCCTAATGTGATGTTGCACAGTTGAAGCCTAAATGAAGGACTTCATGAAGACAGCTTGAATAGTTTGTTCTGTCACACCCTTGATGATCGGTCAATAATTTTGACAGCGGTATATTTACTACTGTAAAAGTACTTCAAGTGATTTCTGTTCATTTCCTCTGAGTTTACAGACCACTGACGTGGTATTCAGGACTTTTATTCACAATTTTTGAAAAGGGAACAAGGCAAAAACTATTGTTGTTGTCAGATGCCTAGCAACAGTGTTGCCATGACTTACAAGCACTTGAATACATATTGTGTGCTTGACTTCCAATGTCAAAAACACAACCCCACCACTTATGTCTGAGGGCAGCGTTACAAGTGCTGCTTCAATCAGTGGAGATTTTTGACATATTTTTCGATTTTGCAAAAGGAGTTCTTCCTGTCACGATTCTTTGTCTCCCTAACCTGCTGCCTCTCTCTCTATATGTGTGTGTGTGTGTGTGTGTGTGTGTGTGTGTGTGTGTGGACACAGGTGTGCCAGAGTAAGAGCAGAGCCTTCTTCAAATACTCAGCCCTGCCACTTCCACTCTGCCAGATCGTAGCCTCTGCTTCAGTCAGTGTAACTACGCTTCAAGCTGCTTCACCTGCATTTATACAGTTTTCTTGTTGTTGTCTGTTCCCTGTCTTCTGCATTTCCATCCATCAGCCCTGCTTTCCCTGCCCTGGATTCCCGCTCTTCCCAGCTTCCAGCCCAAACCTTCCCGCTGAAATACACCAGGCACAGACGCGACACGTCCATAGGTGGAGCAGAGCAGGGTTTTCTACCTGCTACATCAACTCTGTCAGCGTCACTGCATGCATATTGAGTGTTGCCAAGTGATGATAATGCAGTTTGTTATGCAGGGTTTGGAAGCATAGGCTATATTAACCGGTACTGAGTTAATTAACTAGATTGTTTTAACTACAGGATCGTGGATACACATTAATTTGATTCATTTTAATGTGCAATATCAAAAAATAAAAAAAAACACAAGGTTGCGCTGCTGCATCTCATTGCCTCTGGTACAATGAGGTATTTATTTGAGTCTTTTTTTAACAGATTGAGTGCATTTTTTATTCAGTTCTTTGTAGTTTTTACATGGAGGTCCACAAAAAAAAAAAAAAAGATTATAGGACAGCCACGCAAAAATAGAGATGAGCTTCACGATGCCCGTGTAGGTGCGCGCAGCTGCTGTGACCACGTCCGTGACTGGTGTATTTTTGCCATTAGCCCCATGTTCCCAGTTACCAGCCCAAGTTTCCCCAGGCCTGCATTCCCTTTCCCCAGCTTTTACAATAAATATTTTCTATCGTATACCTGTCTCCTCGCAGTTGAGTGTTGGTTCACCTGCTCCATCACACGCAACACTTCTGTCAATTCTCTTTGACGAATAAATAATAGAAACAGAACTCTGAAGTTTCTGGACTGTTGCTCCATTTTTTCTGGTGGTCCAAACTTGCCAGATTAGCTGGCAAACACAAAATACCGTACAAAAACTACTCCAGAGAGAGACGCTGATTGTTATGACTCCCTCTCTGACCAAAGAAGTGAATTCAGATGCTCATGAAGGGGACAAAAAAAGAAAACTATTGACTTCATGCTCAGAGCCATTCATCAAACTCAGAGCAGAAAGGTGGCAAGTGGCCAACTTTCGTCACACATTTAAACAGTGTTCAGTGTTTTCATTTCTAATTTCAAACATTTACTAGTCATTTATCTCTCATTTAGAGCCATCGGTGTTCACAGATGCCTCGTGCAGCTTTTTGGTAATATGAATGTTTCTCTTGGTTTGATCAAAGCCTTCTAATCATAGTTTTAGCAGTTTAGTCAGCATGTTTGTTAGTCAGAGCTGTGAGGAGGAGAGAACAGAAAACAATTTACCCCCAAGCAGAAAAAAAAATGGGATTGCAGGGGAAATAGGATTACAATAAAACAAAGAAAAACAGGATATCAAAAGGAAAAGTGAATAAAAGGAGTGGTAATTATGGTAAGTTAAGTTGGAGGTTGGGCTTCAGTCCCGAGCCTCCGGGGAGTTTTCAAGGAATCAGAATTCAGATCACACACTGCAGCTCCTGAAGTCTGACTCAGAGCAGCTCCAGAGCTCCAAGGACACACTCGGTCTGTCTGAGTCTCTCTGTCTGGTTCACACTTCACAGGACATTACACTGACTTACATTCTGTTTCTGGAGACTTACCCTAACCCTAACCTTACCTTAAAGGACGGGTTCACAGTTTTTCAAGCCTGTCTTAAAACAACAGTCAGGAGCCCAAATGAACAGTGAAACCTGTTTTTCTTGCTGTAATCATTCCTCCTGTTCATACTGACCATTAGAAGATCCCTTCATAATACACTTACAATGGAAGTGATGGAGGACAAAATCCACAGTCCTCCTGCAAAAATGTATTTAAAAGTTTATCTGAAGTTTATATGAAGCTTCAGTATCCAAATGAGTCAAATCAAGTAGATATCTTTCAACGTTACAGTCTTTTTAGTGCCAAAGTCCCTCTTTTTGTTACTATACTTCCACCTGCAGCTCAACAGGGAAACACAAAGAGGGAATTTGATGCTAAAAAAGACTGTAAATGTGTCAGATATCCACTTGATATGACTAACTCAGACTGCTGAAGCCTCATATAAGCTTCACATCAACTTTTAAATGACTGTGTGCACACACTGTGGATTTTGGCCTCCATCACTTCCATTGAAAGCACATTTGAAGGATCTTTTAATATCCAGTATGAACAGGAGGAATGATTACAGCAAGGAAAACCTCTTTCACTGTTCATATGAACACCTGACTGCTGTTTTAAGACACTTGAAAAACTGTGAACCCATCCTTTAACCTTTAACCAAGTCTTCACCCTAAAATTAATGATTTGCATTATGGGGACTTACTTTAAGTCCCCATAATGTGACTGTGTAAACAGATTTATGTCCCCACAACATGAGGAACACCTGGTATACACACACACATACACACTTTCGGCATTATTTTTGGGATTAGTGTTGTCTTGTATGTTTCTTTGTATTTAGTTACTGTAGTGGGTCAAATCTGAGCTTCTACAGCGGAAAGCCATGGACGAGCTTCAGCTCACCGTCAGCAGAGAACGCACCTGTATTTTAAGCTCGGTGATCCTTGGGAGTTGTAGAATAGAAAATATTTTATTGTCTACTTTTTGGCAGAAATCTGTCTTTGGCTTGCATATGCAAAAAGAGTTAAAAAGAGTACATTAAAACACATCGTATCACCTCCAGATAGGACACATTAAAACACATTTACATACAAACTCAATAGAAGCTACATTAAAAAGGAGCGGCAGGTACTCAGTGGTGAGGACTGAATCAGGGTTAAATGAATAAAGTGTGCTGAGGTAGCAGGCTGGCTTCAGAAAGTGGCTGTCCTTACTGTAGTCCTTCAGTTTTTATGTCCGCAGTCTTTGACATTTTATCAAAGAAGCTGATATTTTCCGGCACAGAGAGTTTTATGTCCATTTAAGCCTTGAAATGCTCCAGCTGTCACCTAACACTGGCCAAGTTTCCATCCAAATGTAGAGCAAATTGTCACAGAATTCAGCAAAAACAAAATGCGAAGTGATGTGCATTTCCATCCGCTATGTGAACATTGCTACTGAAAACACTACCGCATGTATACAGGTTACTATGGCACTTGTAAACTCCTGTCTGAGTCATCCTTGCATTATCTTACAGTTTTTCCTCAGTTGCTTTGGTACATTTCATCGAATCAAGACAGTTTCTACAAATAGCATCTCAAAATAGATTACCTGAAAAAGCCCGTAACTTGCTCAAATAGTTCAGGTCTTGAAAGTAAATATTTACGAACATGTCAGTGCCATCAGAATGACAAGTCTTTGTGTCATTACTCACAAACAAGACAGTCAAAATTCTTCGCCATGTTGTCAATATAGCAGTTTACTCTGTAAGTATTTCCTGACGTGAACTATGGTTAAGGTTGTGATGACAATGATTGAAACTCTGCAACCCCTGTGAGGTAGTCAGGTAGCAAAACACAAGATTGAGTACAATTTCAAAAAATATGTCACACCGTGTGTATATAATTTTTTAATATGAAACATTACAGTAAGTGTACAGTATTATAGTACATTGCATATTGTTGGATAACCAGCCTGGTCGCCAGAATAAAACGTTGGCGCTGTACATTTCTGCAAACCACAGAAACGTTGAATATCTACGTTTCAACACGTGAAATACGTAGCATATTAACATTTCATCAAAAGGTATTATATCAACATTTTCAAAATACGTATCATCTCAACATCTCTAAAGGGACGTAGTTCACATGTGATCTATATCTATATCTTTCCCTAACCCTAACCAAGTGGTCTTTGTGCCTGAACCTAACCAGACCTTAACCACAGCGTTGTCACACCATAAAACATCATTATTCAACGGGTAGAAATGTTAATATGCTACATTTGTAGAAATGTTGATATGATACGTATTTCACGTGTTGAAACGTAGATATTCAATGTTTCTGTGGTTTGCAGAAACGGTCGATGCCAACGTTTTCTTCTGGCGACCGGGTTGCAGATAACAGACCTATTCTGTCTACGAAACGTTTGAATGACTGAGGCCACGGTTGTTCTCCCAGCATTCATCTGCACCCTTTGACCAGCCTCGGCCACTGTAAGGCCATGGTCTACTACTGTGTCCCTTATTTCATCAGGAACGTGCACATGTCCGTGGCCTCTTCTACCTCTTCCTCTGTTTTACCTCCCTACTCTTCTCCACGCAGCCTCCTCTGTTGACCCTGTTCATTTCCTTGTTGTTCTTCCATTGTCAGAAATTGTAACACCGTGTTGCGCTCTTGTCTATATAAGCTTGCCAATCAAAGGTTCATGAGATCCAACTCTGAGCTATTTTACATAGAGAACTGGTTGATCTAACACTTCACACATTCCCCTTCATTAGTGAAAGCCAAGATTCACCTGAGAGCAATTTGTCAATTCAAGACACATTTACAAAAAAATCCTAATAGAAATGTATAGCTTGACAGATTATGACAACTGGTTCAACCATTATGCATGTGATGACTTATGCAATGAACTAACTATTCAACAGAGAACCAGTAAAATACACTTTGATCAACATGACAAGAACAATTGATAATGTAGGAAACAGCAGACGATTGTACATAATGATTTGCATGAATGTGCCAAAGCATTTGCAATTTGTTCGAAAGAAGGAGAAACTGCTTTTATGATGTTGCAAGTGACAAGATAATATGGAGGCTGAACAAGAAGTTTTGAGAATTTCAGTTCTGATCTGAGAAATGTACCAAAGTAATACAGAGCATCACATTCCCCCCGCCTGATCCCAAAAGAGCAGACTGTTTATTTCAAGTTCTGCATATCACAGTGTCACTTAATGAATCTGCGTTTCAGTGGAAGAAGCAGAAAATGAATAAATGATCAGAGGCTCCAGCTGGAGGACTAGAAAATAAACAACAGTAGAGCTGCGACATGAATGAAAAAACCATTTTCTGTCTTGGACTGTTTATAAGTTCATCTACAAACCACAACACACAACAGAAAAACCAGCAGGTCAACACTCCAACACTTCATTCCCCCCTTAAAAAACCAAGTGAGATCTGTCAGCACCTCCTCACCTGCAGGCCTGAAATAACAAGCAGTTCACCTGAAGGGAGTAAATTAAACTGAATGAGTCTAAATGGCCGATCCAGACTCTTTAATCTTTTATACAAGCTCTTTTACAAGGAGCCTGTGGAGAGCGGAGAGGAAGACGGACCGCCTGTCTCATCTGGGACATCACAGTTATGTTAGCGGTACTTCCCTGTGACTGAAAGGAGAATTAAACTTGCAGTGATGTAGGAAATTAAAGTTTGTTCTGCGGGTCTCAGCGGAGAGACATTTCTAATCAAAACAGGATTAATAAATAATCACTCAATGTTTTTTTTTTTTTTTTTCCCCCTTTAATGCCTAAATTTGGCTCTGTCGTTCCACAGTGAAAGCTTTGAAGATCGAAATGCCTCTCAGGATGAAGCTGCCGTTAAGATTATTTCACCGAACACAGCTGCAGACTTGTAGATATTCATATCTATAATATTTAAATGTGAAAAGGCAAATACAATATGTTATGAATGAGTGATGCTGAGGATGTTAGCTGTCATTTACTGCCATCGAGAATCATTAGAACATTACATAAAGATTATTTAATATAACAAACAACTAATGCGGTTTTATATTAAAAGAAAGTAAGTAAAACAGAAGTTAACGCCTCATTCAGGCCATTGTTTCTTATTTCTCATTGTTCATTTGTGTTTTTATGTATATCGAGGAGACTGTTGCTCAAATGAAGACATGAAACAAACAGAAATATCATATTTCTACATGGTTTTCCATCGTTTGAGCTTTGGCTGTCGCTCTTTTAATGACGTCATCTCGTTGCGTCCTCTTCTTCTGTAAAGGTTTAATGGCACCGAATAGAGAATTAGTGCCACCAGCTGTTTATCTTCCAACATTCACACAACAGGAAAGGATGGAAACAAGCATCAATTCATATTTTCTGGAAATTCTGTTCAAATTTGCTCTACATTTGGGTGGAAACTTAGCTGTGTTTGGTGACAGACAGTCGGAGCACCTCAAGGTTTTGATGGACATGAGACTCGATCTCTGACTGTGTTTGGTTCTTTGATAAAAAAGTCAAAAGGTACAAGACTACAGAAAACCACTACACTCACTGAGCTTAAAATTCAGGTGTGTGCTCTGCTGACGGTGAGCTGAAGCTAAGCTAAGGTAAGGTCAATTTCATACTAAGAATTAATTTTGGATCAATTCAGTGATGATGTTGACATGTTTTCTTCCTAATTACGCTCTGACTTTGCTTCTCCATGTACCAGCAACAGCTGAGTCTCATGGTTATCGCAGTCTTTAGAGTCATCCACCTCATCAAACTGACAGAAAAACCTGATTTCTTGGGAGTGAAAGTTGAAATAATGTCACAACAAAACTGTTTTATGTCTGTAATCCGTTTCATGCACAGTGCTGCACAAACAAGCCTCCAATTCAAAGCAATCACATATAAATGCGATATAATCGAGATAAAATTGGCCTGATAATCATTCATTCATGTGAGCCCATCTATCCTGCCATTTTCAGTCAACACAGAAGCAACAGTTGTTTGGAGCAGTTAACCTCACGTTTCTCACATCAATCAAAGAAATATGTCAATTTATTTCAAGTTATTTCTGTAATTTGACTTACAAAAACCTTTACAGCTGAGTCCATGTCATCTACACTGTCACTGTTTATTTTTCATGGATGTAGTTAAGTATGTAGAAAGATGATGTAGCCTTTCTTAATCACTCCTGGTGGCCTTTGTATTGCAACGAGTAGGGGTCGTGAGTCATGTGGCACCTCCTCTCTCCTCCCTCATTTCTTGGCATCTCTTCTTACGGTTACTACAGAATAAAAAGGAAAAAAAAAATCACAAAAAAGAGAAACTGATTGTCTGACTGGTGGACTGTTACTCCAACTGGCTGAAAGCCTGTTTGAATTGCTGAATGAATCAAACATGTTGGCAGCAATTCAGATGTCTGGAACCACTAGAAAAGTGTTCAAAGTAAAAGTGAAAAAGAAAAATGCACCTGCCTAGATTGAGATTCCTTTAAAACTGGCAAAGTGTAATCTTGGCCAATATTCCCTGCATAATATTCTGAAAACGTAGAATAAATGATGCCTGTCATACTGGTTTTAGTTTCTCTTTCATGGAGAAAATGGAAACACATTTTGCATAAATCCTCCTGACAATCTTCATCATCAATGTCTGATTATTCATTTCAAACTTATCAACGATCTGTCTGACTCACTAATTCCCTTTCTCCAACACACACTCTCACTATGACCACGTTTCTGTACATCAAGGAGGACACACAGAGAGCGAGAGAGAGACAGAGAGAGTGGAGGTTTTTTCCTCTGGGGAGGCAGAGGAGGCTGAGGACACCTCCCAGGCAACATCACAAGTGCAAACACAGGCATCACAAGTGGCTGAATAGGCAATGACTTCACCTTGAAGGAAAGGCGACGGGGGCCAAGAGAGAGGACGTTTGACCGCTCGGTTTGCCAGGAAAGGTCATTTGAGGCTGGAGGGGAGGAGGAGGAGGAGGAGGAGGAGGAGGAGGGTGAACTACATTCTTAAAGGACTGCACCAGCTTTGTGAGAGTTTGGCCCATTTGTCACTTCATCCAGAGTGTGAAGAGAGAGAGCTGGTACTCTGGTAGATCGCTCAGTTCAGGAAACACATGCTAACAGTTTAGCATATAGCACAATAAAACAAAATAATCCAAAAACAGCTCACATGAAGGATTTATAATCTGCTACTTCTGTCGCAAATTTAGTCATTAAAACTATTTGGTCGACTTGAGCGTGAAAGTTCATTCTTGACTTTGGAGATAGTTTCACATAGTAAATCTAACTAGAGGTCAATGCTTCTTCTGTAGCTCTCGACAGCATCCCGTAAGCTAGGTTTCCATCAAATGTAGCGGAAATTTGAACCAAATTTCTATCAAGTAACAAAGTTTTTTCAATCCAGAAAATCTTGTGGGCAGGTGCATCAGATCCTAAACTGTGAAAAATTTTTTTAAAAAATTAAAAATCCAGCAGACTGTTGATCACTTGTAGTCACTTTATTTAAGTTAACAACGTTTCTCGTTGGCTGCTGGTCATGCTAATTAGTCTCAATTAAGAGCAATTGAGTGTCTGCAGTGTTAGCGTCTCCCTTTGCTGAGTCTTTGCTAAATTCACCAGGTATTTTTTTCATCATTTATTTTTTGTTGTTTACATTTAATCACAAATTAAACTAGTAGTTTTACAGCAGTTAATTTGTCCGTATGTTAACATTTGTTGTATTTACAGTAATTATTGTTTCATACAAAAAACAGCACTGAATCGTTCTTCCTTGGTGGATTTGTAACTGATAATTGTAGCCTATTTTGTTAATCCAGTGTGGATAGCTGTTACCATTATAGTTTAACGCAGTGGCACGAGGCCATTTACACAGGTACAACGGAGCAATTTAATAATATAAATATATAATAAAAGTATTTTTGCTTTCTTAGCTATAATAAGGTGATTACAGATCAGATAAGTTTTTTTTTTATTCAGTTAAAACAGATTTGAAAGCTAAACCTAAATAGATTCTGCTCATCAGATTGATAAACTGATTAAATACAGGACTTAAAATCAATAATCAAAGGAAAACTTAGTTACACTTTAAGTCCTTCACACACACATAACCAGACCACCAAACCCCCCCTCTCCCAACCCCCCTTGCCTCCCTTTGCTCCTGCCTTCCGGATTGGAGAATGGGGTTCAAAGCCACTTGCTGAGCCATCGTTGGATCAACCTGACATCACATCCTCTCCCTGCGCTGTACCCCTCCGCTTTCTCACGGCAAGAACCACCGCCGTTACCCTGTTTTTGTCTCTAGGCAGCTCCTCCATCACGTCGGCCCACCAGTCCCACATCGCGCCACCTCGGATGACTTGGTCTGCCCATCTCCAGGGGCAACCCGAACCTCCCTGACAGACACAGTCTGACAGGAAGCAAGGAGCCGCCAGGGACGGGATGGAAGCGAGCGAGAGAATAGAGTGGCAGAAAGGAATAAAGAGGCTCCGTACAGCATGACTGAGAGCTGAGAGAGACGTTAAGTTCTCAGGAATGATTTGGAACGATTCACCAGTCAGCCTCGAGCAGCAGCCATGTCTTATTAGCTGTTAGCTGCTGAGTCTGTGTGCAAGAGGGTGAAACTTTTAAAGAAGTGACAAAAGCCATAAGCAACAAAATTCTGGCTGTTAGCTACAGCAGCATTTAGATGTGTGTGTGTGTGTGTGTGTGTGTGTGTGTTGTAGTCTGCGTGCCGCAATCTGATTAACCAGAATTGCTGTGAGTTTTAAGGGCTTATACCTCAGACGGGGTGACAAAAAAAAAACACAACAGTGAACTCAGCACTGGTCTGCGCTCATTAGGTGGAAAAAACTAACAGCTGCTATTGTGGAGAAGCTTCATTTTCTGAAGTTATAGACAAACCGTGCAGCAACCACAGCGCCAGCAGCATAACCTCCATGACCTGCTGCCTCCACAGAGAGCCATTCACTGACAAAACCACAACAAATTGGTGGAGTTTACAGCTAAAACCACTGCACCCACTGCCTGTTCAAATAGATGCTTACAACACAACACTTTGCAGGGAAAGCATGCAAGAGAAAATTTGGCAACAAGAAATAGGGACAGGTGTCTGATTTAAAATTCAGAAATAGGATGAAAAGAGAAAAACTGATGGTGTAAAATATCTGAGGTGAAATCCTCATGTGTTAATAACCTCTATAAAAACTTAATTTCCAAAACACTTCAGAGTTCAGTGGCCTTTAAAATATAAATTGTCCACTATGATAACAATTTGTCATTTTGTCACAAAAATCTTGAGCGATTATTTTTAACTACTACTTTGAGCTACATTTTAAAATATATTATAATAATTTGGTTTTATGACTTGATTCTTTCAAATGATGGATGTCTTGTCTTCTCCTTATAAAATTGTAGCTCCCAGGACTCAAATTTAATGATCCAAATACCTTTGAAATATGTTTTTTGGGTTTTTGAAACCTGGGGAGTGTTAACAATTTTTCAAGAATAACACATGGTGGATATTTTATAAGCTGTTTGCAGCTTTTTTTAGACTAGATATGTTTGAAATTTGACTATTTTTAAGCCAACAAAATAAAGGCTTCATTGCATCGCATTTTGCAAGTATTTTATTCCAGACAGTGTGGAGAAACAACAGTTAGACCTTCATGTTGGGAAGATGAAGAAGTAGCGCTGCCCCGTGCAACCAGCAGCAATGGCAGAGATTTTGCGCCATGCTAGCTGCCGGCTGTTGTAATTTTCAATTATTATGTCACTTTATTAAGTTTTAAACCTGCAGTGCGGAACTTTTATATATAATTAAACATCCGTTACATTCAAGCCAGACGAGTTCACACAATGCTGATTAAGTCAATCACCGCCAGATATCTCTCTCTGTATTTCATAGTATATCAGAGTTTTTAATCTGGTGTCTGTGGAGACGTTCTCGCACTGACCGGATGACTTCTGTTGGCCAAGCAGCTAACTTCCGGTTAGCTCTCTCCTAACTTGAATGGGGATAAAATAATTTAATCGTGCGACTCTTCTTGACTTTCCAAATGTTATCGGACAGAACGGATCAAATTCTGATAGTGAAATGAGTCATTTTGCAGGGGTTGTATGATGCTCAAAACAATTTATCAACCGTTTAACAGCCGCAACAGTAGCGACTGAGTAAGCTACGGCAGAGCTTATGACATAAGCATTAACAGTGTTTTTGTAATTACCCTCACTGCCAGAAGGGGGAGACACAAGTCCCGCACTACGACTTTAACATTTTTTCAGGCGAGAAAGTAACCATTTAGATTCCCAATACATGGTCAGTTTGCCCGTTTGGAAATTTGCTCCGACGTTTTCAGAGATGTGAGGAGTCGCTGGCCGGATGAGACCAGCTGGTCGTCTCAGCCGACAGCAGCCCGACTCCTGAGACGATCGGCCGGCCAATGTGTCGTCATCCCGGGGAGAACATGATCTGATGAACTGATCTGTGAAGCTCTTTAGTAATTTATCGCTGACTCTAATGTCTCCGTAGTATTTTGATATCTTGACGACGCCATAGCACAGATTCACTGTAAACATTCGGCTTCTTCATCCTCTTGTGTTAGACTGAGGGCAGACAGGACGCTACAGTGACTCACTGTCGCCTCTTCAGTTACAAAGTGGTATTACGAGACAAGACGGGCTGGGGTTATTCTTACATATAGCACCTTTAACATAGATATCCAACATCATAAACATAATATGTGTCCTTTATAAGATGAATACTGAGCATAACTAAATAAATTCGGTTTCATTGTTGTATATATTCTGAAGCCTTCAGTATATTGACTGGTGCCTCTTGGATCTTCTAGACTTTTAAAATCCTGACTAAAGACTCTGCATCACACATGTTTATGCTCTGCACTCTGAAACCAAACAATGGCTGCGAGGTTAAAAGGCTAACTTTCAGTTTTAGTCTGAGGGACCTAATGACGGGGCTGCAGTTGTTTGGTGTATCTGTGAAGGATCTGACTGCTCTGCTGCTCAATCAGGACGCAACAGATCTGGTTCCTGAACCCCTGCACACTTACACACACACACTCACAGTGACCTTCCTTTTTTTTATTTTTGACAGACCAGTGCAGACTCTCCATTCAAATCACCATCATAATCACCATTTTAATGTGTCGTGTGTCGTCACAAATAAACCGAATACAAAGATGTAACTCAGCAAACTTTTCCACTATGATTCAAAAATCACAATCAAACCTTAAAAAGAGGAAATCAGAACCCTGAGTTTGGCATTACATCAGCATTTTTTCATATTTATAAATGCACCCATAACTTTTCATTTCAAAATGTATATTTTTCAATTGTTAAAAACCTACCCTTCATTTTAGTTTAATCCAAACAAGCAAAATAACCACATGAGACTTCTCCACAGGTGAAACATAGAATATACACCTGTAATATTACTTTCAGAGCAATATATCACTGTTACTCACATGTTAATGTCTCTTAGGGCTGCAACTAACAATTATTTTCATTTGATGTCTTCAAATGTCTTGTTTTGTCTGATCAACAGTCCAGAATATAAAGATATTCAGATTATTATCATGTATGACACAGAAAAAAATCTAATTCTAAGCAATTTTTTGGCATTTTTTCTTAAACAAAGACGATTATCCAAATACTTTCCAATTAATTCTCTATGGACTAATTGTTGCAGCTCTAGTATTTCTATAATATTCTAATAATAATGTCCAATATAAACCAATTGCTCCTAATTGTATTTTTAACTGTCGACATGTAAGTGCTACGATAAAACAACTTGGTTTTACTACAATATTTCACTTTACAGTGATGGTTTTGTTTGTTTTGTTTGTTTTTACAGGTTTGGTGTGACAGCTGAGTGAAGTAAAGTTTGTAAAGTTCATTATATTTTCGCTGTTGGTGTCATCTTTTTTCCAAATCCCATCTGCCATCACAAACACTGGAGGATCGTTTAGCATACAGTGATGCTGCAGAAGGTGACAGATACTGTATGCTGCGGTCAGATTTATATAGGCTTATCTTTCACGCACCCTAATCACGTAAGAAGTATGAACATAATTAAATATGCGCCATTTTAACTCATTAAATACATTTCAACCTGAAACGAGGAAAGGCTGATGCATGCACAAACATAACTTACTGAATGTTAACGAGCTGAACAGCCTGAGAAGCGTTATTTATGAGTCGGATTTTGCTCTAATTGTGTACAACAGGCAGTAAAGGACTCACTTCATTTTCCTCAGGATCAACTCTCGTTTCTGCAGAAGTTCTCTTTGTCCCTGCGAAGCCTCCCGGACAGGTGCAGCTCGATCTTTATTGTCTGTTTTTTCCGACCGGATTTTCCCTCCAGCAGCCTCTCGGTGCTGAAGCTGTCAGCTGTGAAACGACCGATCAGCTTCTCGACCAGCAGGAGAGACACAAGAGGAGTCCTGACTGCCGAGGCGAGAGGAGGTGAAGAGAGGGGAGACTGAGGTGAGAGGCAGTGTTAAAAGACCAACACCCCCCCCCCCCTCCTCCTCCTCCTCCTCCCCCTCCTTCCCCTCCCCTTCTCCTTCTCCTCCTCCATCCTTCATCGTCCTCCTCCACCTCCTGCCTGGAAAGTCATAATCCCTGCTTTTATTCCTGAATCCACGATACAGCAATAAAGATATATTATCAGTTATTATGTTTAAGTCTGTGAATGAATGAAAACAGCAGCATGAAGTAGAAAGACAATAACACTTTCCGATAAACCACCCTTTTATAAGACTTGTATTCATTAATTAATGGCTTTATTAATGGATTATAGGTAATTTACTAATGTTTTTAGATAATTTATAAGCCATTCATAGCCATGTATTTGTCTTTTTAGCACTTTAGTTCAACAGAAAAACCCTCAGACCACTTACCCTCTGACCTAAATCCGTTTATAAACAACTTATCAGCATTTACTGCAGATTTAATGGATTACCACAAGAACCCTTTATTATTAATGATTTATTAACATTTATAATAGCAGGTGACCAGTGGTGGAAAGTAACTAAGTACATTTACTGAAGTACTTGTACTTTCTTACTACTGCTTTATACTTCTACTCCACTACCTTTATTTCACAGCTATAGTTACTAGCTACCTTTGAGATGTACAATCAGGCATATAAGATATATATATATGTAATTAATTTAGATCACATTGTAAAGATTTGTTTGCACTTTAGGACATTTAGGCAATAATTACTGGGAAATCTCCTTTGCTTCAATGTTGTCAGCAGGTTTATCTGTATATAACACTGAGTCAGGCCACTTGGCATAATAAGAACTTTTACTTATGATACTTTAAGTAAAGATTAAGTAAAGATAAGATTTTAAATGCCAGACGTTACTTTTAATGAAGTATTTTTATACTGTGGTGCTGCTACTTTTACTTGAGTAAAGTACTCGTATTAGAAATTAAGAAACTAAAGACCCGTTATTAACAACTTTGTAACTGCAGTCTGATGGCTTCTTAGAAAGTGAGATGAAGGAGAGTAATTAAACGCACATCACGTAGGTTCAAGGCTATTAAAAATCTGCATCAATGAAAAAAAGTAGGAAGCCTGCACGCTTACTCCGAGCCACAAGATTTAATCAGATAGGAAAAAAGTTTTCGGTCCTGCTCGGATCTTTGTCAGGTCAAAATGTTTGATTAGAAAGGGAGAAATATGGGACCCTTTATTAATGACACTGGAGGGTCTTCCTTATGAATTAAAGTGATAAAAAGACAAAGAAAGTTTGATGCTGGGGGAGGATTTTCCACAACCACTAATAAAGCCTTTAACTACCCCTGAACTGCCCTCTTTTAGGCACACAAAAAAATCACAAATAAGCTGCATTAACTGATTTTTATGGCCACTAAGGGGCAGAGGAGCCTCACAACAAGCTGACAGACACACAGACAGTTGCCTTTACACCTCCAGCACATTAGCATCCATTCACAGACTGTTGCTGTCCACCTGAAAAACATTAACATTAAATAAACGCACTGGATTCCCTGATACAAAAACAACCAGCGCTGTGATCGGTGTATGAACTGTAGGTGTGAGGTTAACTTGCAATCTTGCAAAAAGGGCAAATTCCTTATGGCTTGGCAGTGGGTAATAAAAACCGAATTATGCACATGTGGCTGATGCTGTGCTGTGGATAATATGTGCTGTGTGTGATGTGTGTGTTGGAAAAGGGGTAATCTGCAAAGTCTAACTCCCAATAACTTGACCCCGGGGGTAATAAAATCCATAAAATCCATATTGTATTGCCTAATGAGACCGACGGCGCTCTTTCAAGTATTTCAATACCATATTAATACAGCAGGTGAACATTTAATCCTCTTTAATTTCAAATGTCAAATAGTATTTAATCAGTAATGTGGAGGCACATTTAACAAAGGTATAGATACCAGAAAGGATCAGCGAGCCAAAAGACGTTTCACATTTTTATTTGTTACTCATCATCAAATGTGACGAAGGTCTTGTTTTCAACACGTTAGACGCAAAAACACCTGTAGAAGAAAATCCAAAGCCTCTTTTGGGTTTAAAGCTCTAGCTTTCATTTATGGAGCTAATAACAAGGCATAAAATTAGATTATTCACATTATTGCCCATGCACAAGGAGATTACAGAAGGGATAATCTAGACCGGGCAATGGATTAAAACACATGTTGCTTTACATAATTTTTTTTTTTTTAGCTTAATCTTATCTTAAACCCAAAGGTTGAAGACGTCCAGATTTACAGTAAAAGTAATAAGTGATGACTAAAGGTGTCAGTATGCTTCTGTCTGATCATCTAACAGCGTCTGAAACATTATCTCTGAAGGCAGAATTTGGAGGGTTTGTGTTCGACAATCTGACAACTACGTCCACTTTACGCAGGATTTATCCAGGTGTGTAGAGGTGTGAAAGAAAGCAGAGTTTGCATAGTGAGTACTTGT